>NC_036866.1:2904107-3066696 GCF_002910315.2 Salvelinus sp. IW2-2015 | reverse complement strand
TTCCGCAACCCCAACCCGAACCTTGAACCCACCTAACCTTAACCTAACCCAACCCCAACCTTAAACCCGAAACCTCCTAACTCCAACCTATCCCAATCTTACCAACATAACCTACCTTAACCCACTAAACCTTACCCAAACCCCAACCTTAACCCAACGCTAACACCTAATCCCAACCCACCCCCTACTACCTAACCCAACCACCCAACCCTACCCTAACCTTACCCCAACCTTAAACCCAACCTTAAACCCAACCCTAACCATAACCCTAACCCCAACCCTAACCCTACCTTAACTAACCCAACCTTAAACCCAACCTTAACCCTAACCCTAACCAAACACAATGCACATTTCCCCCACTCCAGGAATTCAGACCTATATCAGCACTTCACAGAAACCCCAACCTAAGGGATCTCTTAGTCTATGCAACATGTTCCAATATACCCACTCCTAAACTACCTGTTGAACAACAGTACTATAGACAACTTCCACACATTCAAAATGTCACACGCACAAAGCTCCAGGCCTGTCCCACAACTCATGACCATTCAGAGCACCAACATTGTCTATGCTATAACATGCACATTATGCCCCAACATTTATATAGGCGAAACAGGGGGGCTTCTCAAAATCGATGAGAGCCCCCTTGGTTGTGGCAGGTTGGTGTTTTTCATCCTGAATCTTGTTCTGGACGCAGCTCTGRGGAGTGGTCGCTAGCTGGCACAGCCACAGTCCTAAAATCGTATTTTAAACCTAAACCTAACCTTAACCCTAATTTYACTGATTTCCTTATATGAATATTGGAAATTGTTGCATGTTGCGTTTATATTTTTGRTCAGTATAATTGYATAAATTAGAGAGAAAAAAAGAGTTGAGATGCAGCCACCATTCGCATGTAGATCACTATTTCTCAAATCAATATGGACAGCGCCCGGTGCTGAAAGTTGAGTAGGCAAATATACTAAAAAGGGGGGTTTGTTGGAGCCCTAAGAAATAAGTAGGCTTACCTGTTTGTCAGATGCAATTATGTTATCCATGTTTTTGACGGTATAGCTATTTCCTCCAATACTGTCACCATGCACTKCTTATTCCTTGACAATTTCCCCTCAAGCAGGTAAAGTTTTTGTTTGTTTCGCCCACCAATAAATGAGTTTTTGAATGGAGTTCAATGAGTGTCGAAATTGGCCAACTTAGAAATGTATGACTTATTTGCTACGTGAGGTTTAMTTGATCAAATAGTAGTTTCGTCATGGTTAAGTTGTTGGGGTGTACTGATATAAGCGGGACACGTGACATCAAGGCAAGTTTGAGAAAAAACAATTTATATCGGCATTGTCTCAAGATGGCCTTGCATATTCATGTCATTAAGATAGTAGCACAGCATCTCTCTCCATTGAATACTGGCGGCTGACGTCAACAACCCTCATCGAATACTTAAAAAAGGATTACAATAATGAGATGTATCCACTAGGGCTGACCCCATTTAGTCGACTGGTCGATTGTTTGGTGGATAGGCTGTTGGTCAACTGAGATTTCTTTAAACGAGCAGTAGCAACAATATATATACTGTATATATATATATATATATATTTCACATTTATTTTTTATCATGATGTACAAGACACCTGTCTGATTGGCGCCTGTCTGAGTGGACTGATCCAGAGAGTCTCACGGCCTGCCATCTCAGGCCGTGAGATGGCASAGTCCATCACTCTAAGACATGTGCTACTGAAATMCTGTATGTTTATATTATGTAAGAACAAATGCGCTTTCTCCCGCGTTGGATATTGGTCGCTGTCCGAGGTTCTGAAACACATCAGTGCGCTGTTGAATTGGCGACTTTTCCTAGACCATGTTGCTATGTGCACAATAGCAAAGTTAACCAGCATATTGGTGTTGAGAACAATTGCGGCGGAGGCAGCAGTGGAGTTAGGAGACGAGAGAACAGCCCTTGTCTAAGAAAAGTGAGGAGAGAGGAAACCACAACTAAATTAGGTCTATAATCAACAGCCTAACTGTTATATGTGCCTGGCTTTATAAATCATCCATATATATCTACAGAAATAAGACAGTTCCTGCTTCTGTTGCTTGTTTTAGTGTTTGTTTAATAGCCTACTGATTCTGTGAGCACCAAGCCTCATGCAACCACGTCAGATAAACAAAATAATTTCACAAATTCGTCTGTTTTTAATCTTTGCTGTGCTGTAATAAAGGCTTTACACTAKCTCTCTGGTAGGCTRATCATTTATTTAGTGTTTACACTGTTCCAAATTCTCAAAAAATATATATTTATAATAATAATAATAACCCTCATTTTCCTTGATCTCCWTATTTGTATTATTACTATTATTATTATTATTATGATGATCATCATTATAATAATAAGTCATGTCATTATCATTAGTAGGGTTAGTATAGCAGCCTTGTATAACCACCATTGAGCTGTAGGCCTAAGAGCCCATCTGTTGAGTCTTAATACCATAACTTACTGAGGCCTATTTTTCAATACTTACAAAGGCTACTGTATCAATCTATAATGTATATGTTCATGTCATCACARAGCATACGAGCCATTCGTGATTTGAAATGCAATACAATAAAAACATTTTTTTACAAATCACATAACAAAGCGACCAAAGCATTGCAACTGTTTTTAGTCTTTGCTGTAATAAAGGCTTTACAAAAACAAAACAAAAAAGTGGTACAACAGACTCTCTGGTATGCTTATAATTTATTTAGTCTTGTTTACATTGTTCCAAATGTCAAAATAATGATATTGTTATCTAACTGCACCTGTTTGACACACATAATATGCACCCAGAGCTCATTACCTTATTTTTCTTGATCTCCAGTATTTTCCACAACTAGTCAAATTTATTCCACACATCCAACTTCCCCTTTACCTTCTGAAAAACCAGTAAACATTCCCCCGTTTTGAGTTTTTTTGTTACGTCTTCTGCATCCGTTTTGCTGTCACATTTACAGTTCTGCCTGCGGCTATGGAACCCTGACCTGTTCACCGGACGTGCTACCTGTCCCAGACCTGCTGCTTTCAACTCTCTAGAGACAGTAGGAGCGGTAGAGATACTCTCAATGATCGGCTATGAAAAGCCAACTGACATTTACTCCTGAGGTGCTGACCTGTTGCACCCTTGACAACTACTGTGATTATTATTATTTGACCATGTTGGTCATTTATGAACATTTGAACATCTTGGCCATGTTCTGTTAAAATCTCCACCCGGCACAGCCAGAAGACGACTGGCCACCCCTCATAGCTTGGTTCCTCTCTAGGTTTCTTCCTAGGTTTTGGCCTTTCTAGGGAGTTTTTCCTAGCCACCGTGCTTCTACACCTGCATTGCTTGCTGTTTGGGGTTTTAGGCTGGGTTTCTGTACAGCACTTTGAGATATCAGCTGATGTAAGAAGGGCTATATAAATAAATTTGATTTGATTTATGGTGTTCAGAGTTTTAAAGAGAGCAAGGGTTGAGGGAATAGGGAATATTTTTCAGTAACATCACTGACCATCTCCAATCCCATCGTACCTTCTCCGCTGTGCAATCCGGTTTCCGAGCCGGTCACGGGTGCACCTCAGCCACGCTCAAGGTACTAAACAATATCATAACCGCCATTGATAAAAGACAGTACTGTGCAGCCGTCTTCATCGACCTGGCCAAGGCTTTCGACTGTCAATCACCATATTCTTATCGGCAGACTCAGTAGCCTCGGTTTTTCTGATGACTTCCTTGCCTGGTTCACCAACTACTTTGCAGGCAGAGTTCAGTGTGTCAAATCGGAGGGCATGTTGTCCGGTCCTCTGGCAGTCTCTATGGGGGTACCACAGGGTTCAATTCTCGGTCCGACTCTTTTCTCTGTATATATCAATGATGTTGCTCTTGCTGCGGGCGATTCCCTGATCCACCTCTACGCAGACGACACCATTCTGTATACTTCTGGCCCTTCCTTGCTATCTAACCTCCAAACGAGCTTCAATGCCATACAATACTCCTTCCATGGCCTCCAACTGCTCTTCACCGCCAATAAAACCAAATGCATGCTTTTCAACCGTTCGCTGCCTGCACCGGCCCGCCCGACTAYCATCACCACCCTGGACAGTTCCGACCTAGAATATGTGGACATCTATAAATATCTAGGTGTCTGGCTACACTGTAAACTCTCCTTCCAGACTCATATTAAACATCTCCAATCCAAAATCAAATCAAGAATCGGCATTCTATTTCGCCACAAAGCCTCCTTCACTCACGCCYCCAAACTCACCCTAGTAAAACTGACTATCCTACCGATCCTCGACTTCGGCGATGTCACCTACAAAATAGCTTCCAATACTCTACTCAGCAAACTAGATGCAGTTTATCATAGTGCCATCCGTTTTGTTACTAAAACACCTTATACCACCCACCACTGCGACCTGTATGCTCTAGTCGGCTGGCCCTCGCTACATATTCGTCGCCAGACCCACTGGCTCCAGGTCATCTATAAGTCCATGCTAGGTAAAGCTCCGCCTTATCTCAGTTCACTGGTCACGATAWCAACACCCACRCYTAGCACGCGCTCCAGCAGGTATATCTCACTGATCATCCCAAAAGCCAACACCRCATTTGGCCACCTTTCCTTCCAGTTCTCTGCTGCCTGTGACTGGAACYAATTGCAAAAATCGCTGAAGTTGGAGACTTTTATTTCCCTCACCAACTTTAAACATCTGCTATCTGAGCAGCTAACCGATCGCTGCAGGTGTACATAGTCCATCTGTAAACAGACCACCCAATTTACCTACCTCATCCCCTTACTGTTTTTATTTATTGACTTTTCTGCTCTTTTGCACACCAGTATCTCTACTTGCTCATGATCATCTGATGATTTATTACTCCAGTGTTAATCTGCTAAATTGTAATTATTCGCTCCTATGGCCTATTTATTGCCTACCTCATGCCTTTTGCACACAATGTATATAGACTGATTGTGTTTTTTTCCTACTGTGTTATTAACTTGTTTATTGTTTACTCCATGTGTAACTCTGTGTTGTTGTCTGTTCACACTGCTATGCTTTATCTTGGCCAGGTCGCAGTTGTAAATGAGAACTTGTTCTCAACTAGCCTACCTGGTTAAATAAAGGTGAAATAAAAATAAATAAATAAACATAACTTCAGTAACACAGGCAGCACGATACACACTGTTGATGTTCTGTGGTGGTCGCTGCAGCAGGGAGGAGAGAGACAACGGGTGCTAGTCACACAGTCACTCGTCATCTTTTTTTTTAACACAACACAGCAAGTCTGAGCCATGCCCGGCACAATCAAATCAATTGCGGTCGGACTCACCTCTAGTCATTTGTGTGTCTTAAATCAAATCAAATGCTATTGGTCACATACACATGTTTAGCAAATGTTATTGCGGGTGAGGCAAAATGCTTGTGTTTCTAGCTCCAACAGTGCAATAATATCTAACAATTCACAACAAACACACAATACACACACAACCTAAAAGTAACAGAACGGAAATAAGGAATATGTAAATGTTAGGGTAAACAACGTCGTAGTGGCACAGACGAACTTTCATCAAGCAGTTTGCTTAAAGCATCAGACAAGCTCAGTGCATATAGTTGTGTCTATATATGGAAAAATACACATTTAAAAAATGTTGACCAGTCGATTGGTTGAAAGAACAGACAACTCTTGGTCGACCAAGATTTTTTTTAGTTGGGGACAGTAGTATCCACTAATCTAAAGAAAGGATAGGCGGGAAATAGACAGCCAGCCATGCTGTTATGTGGACAACGACGCCCATCGTGATGGCGGAGAGACGCGCTGACTGCTGACGTATCACCACGCATGCTACGTTGTGTCGAGCATGGTGTGATGCAAACGCGCRTCAACCAATAAAAACGTGTGGTGGCCGTGGCCAGCCTGAACCGACCCCGCCCACAGCCAACCACGCCCCGTTCTGTGTGCTGCTATGAAGGGTACTTGGGATTTTGATCACTCAGGTATCATATGAACACACAAGACATGGATCTGGTAACTCTCCTGTAATGACAAATCATGTTCACTTTTTACAATGTAAAGATTCTAATAGACGAATTCAAAGTTCATGCGAGTTGCCTCTTAGTTATTTATCCTGCCCCACAAAAAAAAGCGTAATGTGACAAAGCAGATTTTCAGCCCGGGCCTAATATTTTAAGAGTTGATTTGGGTTGGGCCGGACCGGGTTTATGGTTTGCGCAACGTCGTAACCTAAATTTSAGACAAACGCGTGGCGGTGGCTGTGTGAGAAGCGCACCAGTAATATGTATCATATCACTTTCTGTGATCTCTTTCCGGAGCCTGCAACTCTCATCCCTCCAACGATGTATTTCATTATATAATCATAGCCACGCGAAGGGTTCTGAACGAACTGTAGCACCCCTGATAAATGTCAATGAAAAAACAGCATGCAGACAAAACAGGCCTTTCGCAATATTTCAAATACAATCAAGGAAAACACAGATTGGAAAGCAAATGACTCCTGCTGAAAAGAGAAGACTCAATGCTGCAGGCTACCAACATATTTGATCAACTTCCAAATATTGTTTTACGAGAGATAGGCTTTTGGCACGAGCGCATCAGGTGAGCTGTGCATCATTGGGTCAGTCATTGAAACTGGAAAGCCTTTTTAGTAGCATACAGTACAATATGTCTCCACACACRTGGCCTAGGCTATTGATGGATTCAAGACAAGGTCGTTCTTATTGATCTCAGATTCTCAATTTGTCAGTGTCAAAGTAGCCTGCCATTTCGATCATTTGTGCGGTATTAAAAAATATTCTTCCAAAGTCTCCAGTTATGTAAAAAACGTGTATTTTTATTTGACAAAACAAGTCAGTTAAGAACAATTTCTTAATTACAATGACGGCCTATCCAGGTCAAACCTGGACTGCGCTGGGACAATTGTGCGTCGCCCTATGGGACTCCCAATCACGGCTGGATGTGAAACAGCCTGGATTCGAACCAGGGACAATGCCTCTTGCATTGAGATGCAGTGCCGTAGACCGCTGCGCCACTTGGTCTAAGGCACGGAATTGTTCCCCATGTGTGCAAATTCTTCTATAAGTGCCTCTTCTCTAATGCTCTATGCCACTACGCAAATGTGATGATCTGCATGCAATGCTTTATTATAAAGGGGATGTTTTTTCTCATGCGTTCCGGTACCTTAGAACTCCCAGGTCACCCCACTCTCGCGCTCAACTTTTGTTCCATTACCTCCCAATTTACAAATGAATCACTGATAACTGCACGTCATGACACGCATGTGTACAAAATATCTTTCAATAAATGTTTGAGCTGTCTCCTGACATGTGTAGGCCTATGCTATAACTCATAAGAACAACACACAGCCTATAGTCTAGGCTAGCCTACTTGCCTGTATCAAAACTGTCTKTTGTCTATTTGAACTACAATTGTCCTAGAGTGACAACCAAACCACCTAATTGTATGTGATAAACAATCCATACCGGAAAATATATTCGATTTTGAACTCACTCAAGTGCTGGAAACAGTCCGAGGGCTGTTCTTGAAAGCGCATTCTCTGCCGGGCTTAGGCGGTCACAAGACTTGGACATCCATGTACAAAAACACCCGCACGGCAATTAGCCGACACGGGTCAGTTTCTAGCCCATAGGCCACTGAGAAACACCTCTGCCTTCAACAGGTCTCGCAACTTTGGCAACTTAGTTCACATACAGTTGCGCGCATTGGATAACCTACCTTTCCCCAAATGGAAACCTCAGCATTACTCTCTCCTATCCAAATTCGACATTGTAACATTGTTTTCCTAAACAGGTATAAGGAGTAAAGTGGTATTCTTATCCCACATTCAGTGATGGTTTTAGACGTAACGGATGGTTGAGGTTGCAAGGAGGGGCACATGCCAAACGGAGCGAACAGCAGTGGAAGAAATTAAACCAAAGATGTCAACAGTTGCCTACCACCCACTCGAAATCGATTGTAATTACCTTCAAGAAGCTCGCTGAACGTATAAAACGGGACGCATGATTTCAAGACTCAAAAGACTTGCTGCAGACAACGAAATCTTCTCCCCAAAAGCCAAACAACCGACAACGTCTATAGAGATTTGATACAGACAACTCGCGTCCACTTTTTAGGACATAAGCCTCCTTTAATACATTAAAGTAAGTTGTAGTTTTTTTCCAAGTAAATTTTTGATTATATGTCTATGTCCGTGTTATTGTCATCTGATTTGTAGAGATAAAACATAGCCTACTGTCATCGACACTTGAAAGTTAAGATTCATCAAAGCAAATGTTCTCAAACCTGCTTGGATTGAAATGAAGTCAAGACACCTTGTTTTATTGCTGTGTTATATTAGATAAATATAGCAGCATTGCTGTAGCTTTGTATAGTGGTATGTTAAACATAAATTGAGGCATTGCCAATTGTTTTGTTGGCAACATTTTCATTCCTTCTAAATTTGATCATTTTAAGTAAAAATATCTTACTCAGAGTTGCATTTGTTACCCTGTTTCGTGTCAATTAGATTGTTTGTTCACTTGTGTGCTTCATTTAATAAGCTACTTCACACTGTTCCCATCACAATTAATTTGATACCCATATTTTTGGGGGTGATAGAAAGTCACTTTGCACATACATCATTTGTTTCTTTCCAACACTGTGTCTAACTTGATTTGTGTTTGCTTGTTTGCCCAGCTAGAATAGCCATGCAGGCAGTGAGGAAATGCCACATCCTGTCCAGTTTATTCCTTCTGCTGATCAGCTCGGGCCAGTGCATGGACAGCAAGGAGGTGAGGCAGAAAGAGAGAAGGATCCTGCTGGACCATGTCTTACAGGTTAACGGAGACAGCCAACGGGGGGACAAGCCTTCAGTCTCCAGTCGCTATAACAGTGACCTCTTCCCCACAGCCCAAGACATGAAGTTCTCCTCTGGAGAAAAGCCTTTATATGTTCCTAGGCTGGATAACAGCAAACCCATAGGTAAGCTGATAAGATTTATTTTTAGGCCATGATGAAACTGTAATCCCTATTTTACTAGGGCTTGACCAGGGCTTGACAGCTGCCGTTGGTCTGTATCAATATCTTTACTACTATAGCCTTTTGTGCATGCTTACATGTCCAATTCCATTCAAGAAATGTCACACTTTGTGATTTGAGGAGGTGAGAGCTGCCAAGATTTTTTTTTTTAAAAGCTATAAATTATTACTATGTTATAAACAAAACAAAAAAATCTGAGTATAAATGCAATCGATGCAAGTACGCTTCACTGTTTGGGGGTGAGATAATATCAGCAACAATTGTGGTAATGAACTGTATTTTAATCACTGGTATGATAGTGTGTAAAGTGGGGATCTATATTCTAATTCCAGTACACAATTGGCACCCTGAAAAAAACCACAATCAACCCTCTCACGTGACTAGTGAGGTATCATTGCATCGTGAAAATATCATCAATGGCTGACGCAGACCATCAAATCAAATCAAATTTTATTAGTCACATACACATGGTTAGCAGATGTTAATGCGAGTGTAGCGAAATGCTTGTGCTTCTAGTTCCGACAATGCAGTAATAACAAACAAGTAATCTAACCTAACAATTCCACAACTACTACCTTATACACACAAGTGTAAAGGGATAAAGAATATGTACATAAAGATATATGAGATGAGTGATGGTACAGAACGGCATAGGCAAGATGCAGTAGATGGTATAGAGTACGGTATATACATATGAGATGAGTACTGTAGGGTATGTAAACATAAAGTGGCATAGTTTAAAGGGCTAGTGGTACATGTATTACATAAAGATGGCAAGATGCAGTAGATGATATAGAGTACAGTATATACATATACATATGAGATGGGTAATGTAGGGTATGTAAACATTATATTAAGTGGCATTGTTTAAAGTGCTAGTGGTACATTTTTACATAATTTCCATCAATTCCCATTTTTAAAGTGGCTGGAGTTGAGTCAGTATGTTGGCAGCGGCCGCTAAATGTTAGTGGTGGCTGTTTAACAGTCTGATGGCCTTGAGATAGAAGCTGTTTTTCAGTCTCTCGGTCCCTGCTTTGATGCACCTGTACTGACCTCGCCTTCTGGATGATAGCGGGGTGAACAGGCAGTGGCTTGGGTGGTTGTTGTCCTTGATGATCTTTATGGCCTTCCTGTGACATCGGGTGGTGTAGGTGTCCTGGAGGGCAGGTAGTTTGCCCCCGGTGATGCGTTCTGCAGACCTCACTACCCTCTGGAGAGCCTACGGTTGTGGGCGGAGCAGTTGCCGTACCAGGCGGTGATACAGCCCGACAGGATGCTCTCGATTGTGCATCTGTAGAAGTTTGTGAGTGCTTTTGGTGACAAGCCGAATTTCTTCAGCCTCCTGAGGTTGAAAGAGGCGCTGCTGCCGCCTTCTTCACAACGCTGTCTGTGTGGGTGGACCAATTCAGTTTGTCCGTGATGTGTACACCGAGGAACTTAAAACTTCCACCTTCTCCACTACTGACCGTCGATGTGGATAGGGGGGTGTCTCCTCTGCTGTTTCCTGAAGTCCACAATCATCTCCTTTGTTTGTTTGACGTTGAGTGTGAGGTTATTTTCCTGACACCACACTCGAGGGCCCTCACCTCCTCCCTGTAGGCCGTCTCGTCGTTGTTGGTAATCAAGCCTACCACTGTAGTGTCATCCGCAAACTTGATGATTGAGTTGGAGGCGTGCATGGCCACGCAGTCGTGGGTGAACAGGGAGTACAGGAGAGGGCTCAGAACGCACCCTTGTGGGGGCCCCAGTGTTGAGGATCAGCGGGGTGGAGATGTTGTTACCTACCCTCACCACCTGGGGGCGGCCCGTCAGGAAGTCCAGGACCCAGTTGCACAGGGCGGGGTCGAGACCCAGGGTCTCGAGCTTGATGACGAGTTTGGAGGGTACTATGGTGTTAAATGCTGAGCTGTAATCGATGAACAGCATTCTCACATAGGTATTCCTCTTGTCCAGATGTGGTAGGGCAGTGTGCAGTGTGGTTGCGATTGCGTCGTCTGTGGACCTATTGGGTCGGTAAGCAAATTGGAGTGGGTCTAGGGTGTCGGTAGGGTGGAGGTGATATGGCCTTGACTAGTCTCTCAAAGCACTTCATGATGACGGAAGTGAGTGCTACGGGGCGGTAGTCGTTTAGCTCAGTTACCTTAGCTTTCTTGGGAACAGGAACAATGGTGGCCCTCTTGAAGCATGTGGGAACAGCAGACTGGGATAAGGATTGATTGAATATGTCCGTAAACACACCAGCCAGCTGGTCTGCGCATGCTCTGAGGACACGGCTGGGAATGCCGCCTGGGCCTGCAGCCTTGCGAGGGTTAACACGTTTAAATGTTTTACTCACCTCGGCTGCAGTGAAGGAGAGCCCGCAGGTTTTGGTAGCGGGCCGTGTCAGTGGCACTGTATTGTCCTCAAAGCGGGCAAAAAAGTTATTTAGCCTGTCTGGGAGCAAGACATCCTGGTCCGCGACGGGCTGGTTTTCTTTTTGTAATCCGTGATAGACTGTAACCCTGCCACATACCTCTTGTGTCTGAGCTGTTGAATTGCGACTCTATTTTTGTCTCTGTACTGGGACTTAGCCTGTTTGATGCCTTGCGGAGAGAATAGCTACACTGTTTGTATTCGGTCATGTTTCCGGTCACCTTGCCCTGGTTAAAAGCAGTGGTTCGCGCTTTCAGTTTCACGCGAATGCTGCCGTCAATCCACGGTTTCTGGTTTGGGAATGTTTTTATCGTTGCTGTGGGTACGACATCGTCAATGCACTCCTAATGAACTCGCTCACCGAATCAGCATATTCGTCAATGTTGTTGTTGGACGCAATGCGGAACATATTCCAATCCGCGTGATCGAAGCAGTCTTGAAGCGTGGAATCAGATTGGTCGGACCAGCGTTGAACAGACCTGAGCGCGGAGCTTGTTGTTTTAGTTTCTGTTTGTAGGCTGGAATCAACAAAATGGAGTCGTGGTCAGCTTTTCCGAAAGGAGGGCGGGGGAGGGCCTTATAGCGTCGCGAAGTTAGTATAACAATGATCCAGGGTTTTACCAGCCCTGGTAGCACAATCGATATGCTGATAGAATTTAGGGAGTTTTGTTTTAGATTAGCCTTGTAAATCCCCAGCTACGATGAATGCAGCCTCAGGGTGTTGTGGTTTCCAGTTTACAAAGAGTCAGATAAAGTTCGTTCAGGCCATCGATGTGCTGCTTGGGGGAATATATACGGCTGTGATTATGATCGAAGAGAATTCCCTTGGTAGATAATGCGGCGACATTTGATTGTGAGGAGTTCTAGATCAGGTGAACAGAATGACTTGAGTTCCTGTGTGTTGTTATGATGATCACACCACGTCTCGTTAATCATAAGGCATACCCCCCGCCTCTTTCTTACCAGAAAGATGTATGTTTCTGTCGGCGCGTGCTGAAGAAACCAGCTGCTGCACCGACTCCGTTAGCGTCTCTTGAGTTAGCCATGTTTCCGTGAAGCAGAGCACGTTGCAATCCCTGATGGCTCTCTGGAATGTTACCCGTGCTCGATTTCATCAACCTTATTGTCACCAACTAAGATGCCAAGGGGGCGGAGCATCATTAGCATACTAAACTTGTGAATGATTCATTCAATTCAGGATACATTGCTGAATGATCAGCCTCCTCTAGCGCCTTGACCAGCCAATGGCGAGCGTCATAGGAACCATCACAGGTGACGTGAGACCCAGGACACTCACGTGGCACACAGTTTAGTCAGCCATGAACACGTAGCCATTTCTACCAAATCAAATCAAAGTTTATTTGTCACGTGCGCCGAATACAACAGCTGTAGGTAGACCTTACAGTGAAATGCTTACTTACTTAATGCTCTAACCAAAAAGTGCAAAAAGTATCTATTGGTAACAAAATAGGTATACGTAAAAAAAGTAAACTAGTAAAACAGTATACGAGTAGCGGTATAAAGGTAGCGAGGCTACATACAGACACGTTAGTCAGGCTGATTGAGGTTGTATGTACATGTAGATATGGTTAAAGTGACTATGCATATATGATGAACAGAGAGTAGCAGTAGCGTAAAAGAGGGGTTGGCGGCCGGTGTGCGGTGCGGGTGGCGGGACACAATGCAGACAGCCCGGTTAGCCAATGTGCCGGAGCACTGGTTAGTCGGGCCAATTGAGGTAGTATGTACATGAATGTATAGATAAAGTGACTATGCATATATGATAAACAGAGAGTAGCAGCAGCGTAAAACAGGGGTTGGGGGGGGCACACAATGCAAATAGTCCGGGTAGCCATTTGATTACCTGTTCAGGAGTCTTATGGCTTGCGGGTAAAAACTGTTGAGAAGCCTTTATGTCCTACACTTGGCACTCTGGTACCGCTTGCCATGCGTTGGTAGAGAGAACAGTCTATGACTGGGGTGGCTGGGGTCTTTGACAATTTTTAGGGCCTTCCTCTGACACCGCCTGGTGTAGAGGTCCTGGATGGCAGGCAGCTTAGCCCCAGTGATGTACTGGGCCGTACGCACTACCCTCTGTAGTGCCTTTTGTTCGGAGGCCGAGCAATTGCCATACCAGGCAGTGATGCAGCCAGTCAGGATGCTCTCAATGTTGCAGCTGTAGAACCTTTTGAGGATCTCAGGACCCATGCCAAATCTTTTTAGTTTCCTGAGGGGGAATAGGCTTTCACGACTGTCAGTGTCGTCAAACACAGTGTGTTTGGACCATTCTAGTTTGTTGTTGATGTGGACACCAAGGAACTTGAAGCTACCACATTCACTGACTTAATTTCACCTGTGAGATCAAAAGACTATACTAATATAAAAGTTTTTATGCTCAAGTGGAACAATATAATCCATACTATTGCTGTTTGATCTTGGAACCTTGAGTACTTTGAACGCTAATATATTTTTGTTACATTAGTAAATTTAGTAATCTTGTCCAATTCCATGACTGGTAAAAGCATTAATTATTGCTTCTGAAAGAAATGTTATCTATGGCTTTGATATATCTTTGAAGTCATTGTCAAGTCAAAGTGAGTATGGCGTTACTGAGCCTTAGTCATTCCATAATGCACTGACTGAAACTGAACCATACTAGTCCTTCCTTAATACTTATCTGTGCAATTCTCTGAGCGGTGGTACACGTTCCCTCAGCCTGTCCATATTACCATCCAAAATATTGGTTCCAACATTTCGGTCAAACGTTGGGTCAAGGTTAAGTCAGAGGCGTTATTTGTATTGACCTCCCCCCAATGTTGTCCAGGCAGTGTTTCAGACCCACTGTGTAACAGGCAGAGAACCATACAGGCCGCTGGCCAGACGGAATGTACCTTTTGAGGAAGTCAAATGRTGCACATTAGTAAGCAGTGCATGCACCATTCCMTAAGACCCACAGTCACAGAAAAAAAGAGAAATACCTCCTGTCCACAGTTTCCATTATCTTTGCCAAAGCGTAAACTATAGGTATCTCTCTTTTCTTACCACCAACAATCTGAGTTGTTATGAGATGTGTGTGTATTAGCATCTTTTTTTTAATGTACCTGTCCCTACCTGATAAACAGAAGCAGAAGAGTGAAACTCAAAGAAATAGACTGACAGAAATATTCAACGTTTATTGTGAGCAGGGCCAGTTGATTTATTGTCAGGATCATGGTGTACTGTATATCTGAAGTCTTCTTCTTCAAAGTGATCATGCTACAAACTGAAAAACACTCCAAACAAACTGTATGTTGCGTTAGTCCCTTTGGTGTCTCCATCAACCAGTAGTATTCCCTTATATGAGTGGATAGTCAGCAGTTATGTAGTGGTAAAGAATAGGTGGGTAAATTGTGATTGTCGGTTGCGGTAAAAAAGTAACACTTCCTATTCTTTCAATGCATTTCACCACAAAAGGTGGGTAAACTGTTGGGCCCCCCAAAAAAGACAGGTAAACTGTGTTTACTTGCGTTTACCCTCCATTACCACCACTGGTCTTATGACCAATGTACAGACTCCAGCAGACAAACCAATATTTCTGGATTTGGGGTAATCCAGCCTGCTAGTGTTAGCATTTACCTGCCGTTTTCACACTTACATAACTCACGTCTGATCTAGGCTGGAGCCAGGTTAAGGATTCAGGACCCTTATTCCCCTTAGATAAGACCCATACCCTGTTCATCTCTTTATACTGGCGTGATGAGTCGTTGTTTTCCTTAATGCCCAGTGGTATGTCTGAACATCAAACACATTGCCTTGGCTTACTCTAGTCTAGTGGTTTGTAATTGAACCGATCATCTTTTGCAATTTCTGCATCAGAGAGTACTGCTCATTCCTCAGTCCGTTCTGGTAAAATAAGCACCACAGCTAGCTGCACGGAATTATTCTCATGACATTGATAAGTATTATAAATGCTGGGAAATAATCTCCTTACGCCGTTTGCCTGAAAGCCGCGTCTGACACCTGTGTGCTTTGCATGTTTGTAGAGTGGATGGGCTTGGCTGAGATACAGAATGTGTACAAGGAGCCTATAAGCCTGTGGCTGAGATACAGAATGTGTACAATGAGCCTTTAAGCCTGTTGGCGTGTCCTCAGTTGTGAGACAATCTGTGAGTTTTTATATAAAAAACATTTATCACATACTTAAGAACTCATAGTCGTTTCCTCCCATCAGCTCTGTTCCAAGAATAAAAACATGTATAGGCCTATTCTCTGATAGCATTTTCCTTACTGCATTGGCACAGATGAGGCGGGTGTTTGTTGGTATCTACATTCTTTAGGTAACTTTGTAACATTTACACACATTTACCTATTTCCAAAGGGTTATCTTAAAGCTGAAATCCGTAAAGGGGGAAAACAGTGCCAATGTTCGCCCCCAGCGCCTTTGTTATTGTTTTTGTTTTGTTSATGAAATGGAGGAGAGGAGCGCAGTACCTATTCTGGTGTTCTGTCGCYCGTGCCATGATGTCAGAGAGAAAAACATTGTGATTGTTGTTGAAGCAACTTCTTTGTTGTTGAAATATCGCAGGCGTGGCCATTTCACCATTAAGGATAGCATCTTTAATGGTAAGAGGTTTCACTGATTGGTAACTTCTCTTTTTCCTTTTTTTGTAGATAATGTCCCAAGAGATATAAACCTGAAAGACAAGTTCATAAAGCATTTCACAGGTAAGACAAATGCTATCAAAGAGTATTTAATCAACGTTCAATGTTTTCCCCATTTGTTTCTGGATCAATCTCGCCTTACATCTGGGACCATGTGTATCAAGCCTCTCAGAGTAGGAGTGCTGATCTAGGATCAGGTCGCCTCTGTCCATGTAATCTTATTCATTGTGATTTAAGAGGCAAAACTGATCCTAAATCAGAACTTCTACTCTGAGACACTTGATACACACATTATATCAGCTAAAAAAATATTATATCCATGTAAAACTATTTAATTTGTCAGAGGAAGACTCTGCTCTGTGAGCTGAGTCACGCCTCTTTAATGCCTAATCAAGGAGCATTTCAAAGTTATTCCTAGACGAGAACCAAATCCCTAGAACTATGTCATTGCCTGGGATGGACCTCAAAGTTGTGCTGGATAAAGTTGCCATTAAATTAAGTTATGAGGGTAGTAGGGGAGAGAAGTGGAGCACATTACTCTGGCAGAAACAGGCGGGGTAAAGTTGAAGGCAACGTAAGGTTAAGCTGATTATTTGTAGCAGTTCATAAATGTCAGAGAGACATGTGGCTCAGTTGGTAGAGCATGGCGCTTGCAACGCCAGGGTTGTGGGTTCATTCCCCACGGGGGGACCAGGATGAATATGTATGAACTTTCCAATTTGTAAGTCGCTCTGGATAAGAGTGTCTGCTAAATGACGTAAATGTAGCAGGACCTCTGAACAGACTTCAGTAATTGGTGTGAAAATCTGTTATCCAGAAGCTCGCTAAAGGCCCAGAAGTACTTAGTTGTGATCATTAAAGCGGCAATCAGCAATTAAAACAATAATAAAGCGAACTCCGCACCACTGTTTTGCTAAAAAGCTGAGGAATGGAGAAATGTAACCACTGTCAAATTCATAGACCGAGCTATGGATGCAAGAACTGACCATCCATCATAACAACATAGTTTGAACCATGTTTTGAGGCTATATAAAGTTTGTTTACATTTACTTTGTTTACAAAGATATTTTTGGTTCTCATGTAGTGTGACAGTTAAACTAAGTTCATGAGTTATTTATAAGTTATATTCTTCAAGAATCAATGGGTAAATATAATTAATTTATAAGTAAAACAAATGCATGTACTATACCTACTGCAGATGGCCCCTTTCATTCTAAGTCTGAGTCCTTTTGTGATGTCATATCATGTATTAGTATGGACCAGTAGAACAATGATTAATGCGTCTGATAGTAGCTAGGTTTAGGTTTATTTGAACATTTATATACACTGAGTGTGCAAAACATTATCAACACCTTCCTAATATTGAGTTGCACTCCTTCCCCCCTTTGCCCTCAGAACAGCCTTAATTTGTCAGGTCATGGACTCTACAAGGTATTGAAAGCATTCCACAGGGATGCTGGTCCATGTTGAGTCCAATGCTTCCCACAGTTGTGTCAAGTTGGCTGGATGTCCTTTGGGTGGTGGACCATTCTTGATACACACGGGAAACTGTTGAGTGTGAAAAACCCAGCAGCGGATCAAAGCTACTTAAAATGTTGTCTTGCCCATTCACCCTCTGAATGGCACACATACACAATCCATGTCTCAATTGTCTCAAGGCTTCAAAATCCTTCTTTAACCTGTCTCCTCCCATTCATCTACACTGATTGAAGTGGATTTAACAAGTGACATCAATAAGGGATCATAGCTTTCACCTGATTTCAGCTGGTCAGTCTATGTCACGGAAAGAGCAGGTGTTCTTCATGTTTTATATACTCTGTGTATATTTATATCTTGGTATATATTCAGTACGATGTCATACAATATAAAACCGAAGTGAAATATATGATCAGCCTAACTATATGGACAGTGCATTATCAATAAGTCATAGCTAAGTCATTAATTAAACAACAAATTGGCATACCACAAAATCTATAAATATACACTTCAATGTCTTTGGTAATAGAGTGTCGTTTGCATAGTTAGTCATATGCATAGTTGGAGCTCTGCCTTGGTTGGAGCTCTGCCTTGGTTGGAGCTCTGCCATAGCTGGAGCTCTGCCTTGGTTGGAGCTCTGCCTTGGTTGGAGCTCTGCCTTAGTTGGAGCTCTGCCTTGGTTGGAGCTCTGCCTTGGTTGGAGCTCTGCCTTGGTTGGAGCTCTGCCTTGGTTGGAGCTCTGCCTTGGTTGGAGCTCTGCCTTAGTAAAGAGTATCTTGACAGCAAGATCATGCTTTGCACCCGTGTCCGAAAATATTGTTTTTCTTTTGACGTTGTTGCTAATGTCAAATGGGATCCACTTCAGTTCTGTTATGGAGATGTTCAAAAGAAGGAAAGGAAATGGAACACATTAACATTTGTTTTCGGTTTCCTGATAAGAGCTTTTCTTTTAAGCAGGACCAGTCAAGTTCTCATCAGAATGTAGAACACATTTTCATAGACTCTATCACAACACAAGGGATTGTTCAAGACCAGCATGTATGTATACATTTTTTACGTCATAATACTGTGTTCATCTATATTTGTGATCAGTAATCTTGGTTTCTGATAGTCATTTACACCACTTTATTCATTAGCTAACCACTAATTTACAACTGTGGTCCCGGACTACATGATGTCAATGATGTTCCTTCCACTGCCAATATTATGCTGTGGGAAAATTGATTTACTGCCAACATTTTGCCCACAACGACTTTCTTTGCCACAGGTCTTACTCTAAGTAAATTAATGACCACAGACAGAAAGCAGACATTCATCAAGGGCATCTGCCTTGGGAAACTTTATTCTATTCTGGTCCTGTTTGTGCTTGAACCCAAATACTCGTTATGAATTAATTGAATGCGTAGGTGGTGTAATATGGTGTCTTGCTCTAACATTAGTCAAACTCTCTTTGATGACCTCATATTCACAGTTTTTTTTCAATCAACTTCACAATAGAGTCGCTTGTCTTTGAATGGAAGCAATAAGTGGACTCTTGAATCAAATCCCTGTAACAAGTCAGTGTAATACATCATGTGCCATTAAATGACGTAAACATTAGTTTAGCAGATGTAATGAACAATTGTGTTGTTGTTGTAGTTTTTATTGGAAAAGGGACCGATGTCCCTAGACAGTATGTCAGTTTCTCAGATGGCTGCCTGAACTGAGGTGTCTAAGCTGCAGCCCTGCCTCCATTGTGGACCAGTGAATTAGAGTATGGACTTTCTCAGTCTTCTTTTTTGTGTTGTCAATAAAGAGAAACACAACCACAACAGCATTGCACACTACTGAAACTCAGTTTAGTGAAACTCTTTATATCAGGCCTCCCTGTTCCCCTGGCCTCCAGGGTGGTACTCAGGCCCCTGTTCCCCTGGCCTCCAGGGTGGTACTCAGTCCCCTGTTCCCCTGGCCTCCAGGGTGGTACTCAGGCCCCTTGTTTCCCCTGGCCTCCAGGGTGTACTCAGGCCCCTTGTTTCCCCTGGCCTCCAGGGTGGTACTCAGGCCCCTGTTCCCCTGGCCTCTAGGGTGTACTCAGGCCCCTTGTTCCCCTGGCCTCCAGGGTGGTACTCAGGCCCTGTTCCCCTGGCCTCCAGGTGGTACTTCAGGCCCCTGTTCCCCTGGCCTCCAGGGTGGTACTCAGGCCCTCTGTTCTCTGGCCTCCAGGTGTGGTACTCAGGCCCCTGTTCCCCTGGCCTCCAGAGTGGTACTCAGGCCCTGTTCTCCTGGCCTCCAGAGGTGGTACTCAGGCACATGTGGTCCTGCGCAAGACAATAACAATGTGTACACAACCAATGAAATGCTTACTGTGCTTGTTCCCGACAAAAAAAGAATAGAACAAAAAAATGTCCTAAAAAAATTAAAACAGAAGCTCAATGGAGTAAAAATTATAATAAAAATGTACCACAACACATCTACAGTACAATATTTACACACTGTTGTGTTTGTGTTCAGAACAGCTGAATTAACATACAGTAGAAACATTTAAATGGTATTATATTCATAAAATATTAAAAGTATTGTGGCCTGGGCTGAATAGTGATTAATGCTGATGCCTTTGGCACACATCTCTACTGCATATGCTCTGGTTCTGATACACACTTCTACTGCATATGCTGTGGTTCTGATACACTCTTCTACTGCAATGCTGTGGTTCTGATACACACTTCTACTGCATATGCTGTGGTTCTGATACACACTTCTACTGCATATGCTCTGGTTCTGATACACACTTCTACTGCATATGCTGTGGTTCTGATACACACTTCTACTGCATATGCTGTGGTCTGATACACAACTTCTACTGCATATGCTGTGGTTCTGATACACACTTCTACTGCATATGCTGTGGTTCTGATACACACTCTCTACTGCATATGCTGTGGTTCTGATACACACTTCTACTGCATATGCTTGTGGTTTGATACACACTTCTACTGCATATGCTGTGGTTCTGATACACACTTCTACTGCATATGCGTCTGTTTGATACACACTTCTACTGCATATGCTTGGTTCTGATACACACTTCTACTGCATATGCTGTGGTTCTGATACACACTTCTACTGCATATGCTCGGTGGTTCTGATACACACTTCTACTGCATATGCTGTGGTTCTGATACACACTTCTACTGCATATGCTGTGGTTCTGATACACACTTCTACTGCATATGCTGTGGTTCTGACCCTGATACACACTTCTACTCTCCTTTCCTGTCCCTCCACTGTATCTGTCTGTACCTGTCAAGTGTTTGAGAGTAATTCATGAAATGCTCATATAAAATATAGAAAGACAGTTAAAATGGGAACAAGAAACAAATAGGGATGAACTGTTTTCTTTATCATTTTACAGACTACAAAAGATGTGCAAGATTGCTAACACGGCTAGCGATGAGTCCACTTTGCTCACAATCGTAGACATTGCATGTGAGTATGAATTATTTTAAGGGGTTAAACTGTCAAAGGGGCACATGTGCATAATCAAGCTTTATGTTGATGAGTACACTTGGTCTAACATTGTATGACTCCTTGCTCTAGAGGTAAAGCTACATAGAAATGATTTACAATATTTTATTTATATTGTGAATATTTAACTGTAAAGATTGACAAGTGGCAATCCTGTAATATTTCCCTAGTAACTACGTATTGAAAATACATATCTAGTATTGATGGAGATTCACATGCTGTACAGCTCCACCAGATTATAGTTGGCTGTGTTTTCAATCCAGCCATCTTGATTATGTGTGATACCAATCACAGGAAGAGAGAATGATGTTGTTGGTGGGTCAACGCTATTCTAATTTGTATCTGTGACATCTGTAAATAATCTGAAAGGATTGAAAATAACTCATGTTCACACAATCAGATCCATGTGTTCCCACAGTTTCTGTCCTACATGTTCTGAAATATAATGTTACTAGGCTCTTTTGTTTCGTTCCAACTCTATTCCATCAAAGACAAGATCCTAATGTAATATACAGCACCTTAACAAACGTTCATCAAAATACATTTACGCATGATTATTTACAGTCTAGCTCATTCTTTTGGAAATCAAAAAGATGAGAACAAGTATTTGACTAGCTGAAATCATTTTAAGTCGAATGTCATGAGAAAGTTACACGTCAGCGATAAATTAGGGCCTACATAGTGCATTTGGAAAGTATTCAGACCCCTTGACTTTTCCCACATTTTGTTACGTTACAGCCTTATTCTAAAGTAGATTTTTTTAAATCCTCATTAATCTACACATAATACCCCATAATGACAAAGCAAAAACAGGTTTTTCGAAATTTTTGCAAATGTATAAAAATAAAAAACAAAAACCTTATTTACCTAAGTATTCAAACCCTTCGCTATAAGACTCGAAATTGAGCTCAGGTGCATCCTGTTTCCATTGATCATCCTTGAAATGTTTCTACACCTTGATTGGAGTCCACTTGTGGTAAATGAAATTGATTGGACATGATTTGGAAAGGCACAAACCTGTCTAGGTCCCACAGTTGACAGTGCYTGTCAGAGCAAAAACCAAGGTATGTTGTCGAAGGAATAGAGTAGAGTAGAGCTCCGAGACCAAAACATTTCTGCAGATTAGAAGGTCCCCCAAGAACACAGTGGCCTCCATCATTCTTAAATGGAAGAAGTTTGGAACCAACAAGACTCTTCCTAGAGCTAGCCGCACGGCCAAACTGAGCAATCAGGGGAGAAGGGCCTTGGACAGGGAGGTGGTCACTCTGACAGAGCTCCAGAGTTCCTCTGTGGAGATGGGAGAACCTTCCAGAAGGACAATCATCTCTGCGGCACTCCACCCACCAATCGGGCCTTTATGGTAGAGTGGCCAGATGGAAGCCACTCCTCAGTAAAAGGCACATGACAGCCCGCTTAGAGTTTGCCAAAAGGCAACTAAAGGACTATCAGATCATGCGAAACAAGATTCTCTGGTTGGATGAAACCAAGATTGAACTCTTTGGCCTGAATGCCAAGCGTCACGTCTGGAGGAAACCTGGCACCAACCCTACGGTGAGCATGGTGGTGGCAGCATCATGCTGTGGGGATGTTTTTCACCGGTAGGGACTGGGAGACGAGTCAGGATCGAGGGAAAGATGAACGGAAGAAAGTACAGAAAAATCCTTGATGAAAACCTGCTCCAGAGCGCTCAGGACCTCAGACTGGGGTGAAGGTTCACCTTCCAACAGGACAACAACCCTAAGTACACAGCCAAGACAACACWGGAGTGGCTTCGGCACAAGTCTCTGAATGTCCTTGAGTGGCCCAGCCAGAGCCCGGACTTGAACCCGATCAAACATCTCTGGAGAGACCTGAGAAAGGCTGTGCAGCGACGCTCCCCATCCAACCTGACAGTGCTTGAGAGGATCTGCAGAGAAGAATGGGAGAAACTACCCAAATACAGGTGTGCCAAGCTTATAGCGTCATACCTAAGAAGAGTCAAGGCTGTAATCACTGCCAAAGGTGCTTCAACAAAGTACTGAGTAAAGGGTCTGAATACTTATGTAAATGTGATATTTCAGTCGTTTTTTTTTATACATTTGCAAAWATTTCTAAAAAACGTTTTTTTCTTTGTCATTATGGGATATTGTGTGTAGATTGATGAGGGAGGAAACGATTTAATCAATTTTAAAATAGGCGGTAACGTAACAAAATGTGGAAAAAGTCACGGGGTCTGAATACTTTCCGAATGCACTGTAAGGGCAATGAGCATTCTCCTGTATGTAGAAAGTAAAACCTTTAAATGTCAGCAAGCCTTGCACCAGCTTAAGAATGTGAGCAAAACGAAGACAGTTTGGAAGTGCAACCAAGTGTATTAACAAGTTGTGGGGTCACACGATGTTAGATGCTCACCGCTTGGTCAGACAATGAAACAGGAAGAACCTGATTGTCTTGATCCAGCTAATTTTGGATACCGTCATCAGTGTTAAGTTGATAACCCTTTGTTACACCTGTCTATTACCTCCACCTGATGAGGCTGACGACAGCAGAGATTAGGATTTCTGGGCCTATTTGTGTTCAGGCTCACTTAGAACTAACTCCATGTCAGTTGATGGCATCTATGGGCCTTTAGATGGTCCAACATGAATGAAGCCTTACGCGAATAGCCCATTACAAGCACAACGTTAGTTGGAGTGTAATTGGAATTCATTTGATTGGAAAATTGAGGGGGCTGGCACATTGACAGTTTTTCAGTCTCTCCAGTCATTATTCTTTTTCTACTCTGACAATGTGCTCTAGCCGGAACCATAAAGAGAGGTCTCGCTGCTGCCACTGGAGGGAAGGGACTAAAGAATGACCTAAAAGGGCCTATTAGCTGAATCATTAATTGATTCATTCGGCTCATTAGAAAATAACTCATGAAGTGCCCTTCCTTAACCCCTAAGGAAATACGGAAGGGCAGCTCAAACCTAATTTTAGACAGGAGATTCTGTGGCCTATTTTTCAAACTAACAATGTAAGGAATTCAAAATGACATTTGAAAAATACGCACTCTTGTGTTTTTGACAATAACATTATGGTTGTGTTTGAATTGTGTTAATGTTTGAATTTTGCTGTGTGTTTCAGGCTCACCATTTTGAAAGAGGGATATATGTTTTGCCCAGGAAGTGCCTTCAATTCACAGCAGTCACATTAAGAACATATTATTGTAATTGTTTATAGTATTTTTATTTGTGTTGTTGATACTGTATGTATATGAAAATGCTGGCAGCCTTTATTGGTTTTWTGAAATAGATTTTCTTTTTATCTTCATGTATCATGTATTTTTAAGAAAACCTTAATTTAATATTGAATACACCAATTTATTGAAATGATATGTATATAATTAATCACAATAATTCAGAAATATACAATTATTTTCTTAAAGTTCTCACCTAATGAAGATATTTTTTTCTCATCATGTCTGAATTAATCTCACTTAATATTATTTGCTTTGTCAATATTACATTCTGAGACGGTCCTACCATGGTCGTTGAGATATTTATTTCACTGTCATTGTCTCCATTGTATTTAATTTGGCACTTGAATGATTCCAGTCAATGAAAACATGTTGAATGACGAGGAATGTAATAATGCACTGCAGTACTTAACAATAAAAAATATTGAAGCACAGAATATTTGCAATTATTATAGAAGAGAGTGTTGAGGGAAACATCTCTGAGCTTCTGGTGTTGGAACAGTCAATAGGGAAGCTGTAAGCAGGTATGTGTCCCAAATAGCACACTATTCCCAAAGTAGTGCACTACATAGGAAATAGGGTGCCGTTTGGGACGTAAACTATAAGCCCATAGACGCACACAACTGTTGGGTAGACCACGGGATATTAGAAGTGCAATTATTTAACTCTGACAACTCAGTCAGGACACTTCTGTCTGCACCTCATAACCCCTACAATTTTTAAAACAACACACGTTTTAGCAACAACAAAAAATGCAAAATCCTCTCCTCAATGTGTTCGCAAAGGCATAACTGAATTCCCCAATTTCATGTATCATGTACTTGGTTTCAAAATCGCTGGCAAACTTTRCTGTTAGTCCCTTGAGAACCCAAACTAATTGCAATCTTAGACTGTTGATCAACAGAAAGTGAAGCAATCAAACTCGATAAAGCCAAATGGACCGGAAAAGAGCCTCCTTTCTCTATCCTGTTCTGTTTCATAGCCTGAAGCAAAACAATTGATTACATGAACAATAAGCGTTAAATATTGTTAACATATTTTACTTTGAATTGGTGAAGTCCATAGTGCATCCACTGACGTTGTATGCACTAAGATGTCTCCACTAAGATGTCTTAATAATTTTAGACCATGACTGATTTGTTTTCTTGGTCTTTAGACCAGGATGCAGCTGGCCTTTTCTTGAAGATGCCTTTCACTTTGAGCTGCATGCATCTGGTATTAAACCTCCAGTGACACGGACATCTGGCAGTTACAATAACTTGACATTCACCGAACAAACTTTTACTTTTGGACTCAAATTTGTATATCGTTATGATGGCTCAGAAGTCCCTAAAGTCAGTTATCACAGAATGATGAAACACCCCTCCCTTCAGGTGCATTGTGGACAAATGATGATCGCTGTTATAACAAGCTCCCGCAGTTGCCTGCTCAGTGCTCAGACATTACAAGAACATTACAAAGAACATCAGTGTTTATTTTCTAGAGTTATCCAGGATATGCAGCCTCTCTAGATCCAATTGTCATTTAAGAATCTTGTACAAGAAAGGCAAGCAATAACAAATAAAAGATAGAGACTTTAGCAATTGAAGAAAAAACAAACTGAGGCTAAAAAGAAAATAGAATTGTAAAACAATTTGAATATAAATACATCTGGAAATTTAAGGGACATTACACTCCAAAACAAATTTTTACCTCATATTGCCAGTAATTTTATAAATATTTATAGCAAAAATGTTCTTTCAAGAAAAACTGCACAAAAAACTGCTATATAAATTCCTATTGCTATTGTCTTGTACAGACATATGCCTGGGAAACAGTGGATTGTTCATTGATTTGATTTTGGAGAGTGATAAAAAACAGATACATTGAACCCCTCACACATAAGGAAAGACTAGAATGACTGAATCTTAAACACTCACTAGGCCAAAGATTACAACACTACAGTTCTCACCCCAGCATGTCTCTATTGTCCGAAAGGCTGTGAAGTATTTAAGATTACCCACCGGTAAGTGGCGCAGAGCATGCTGGGCAATCTCAAGCTCAGACAAGYCTAGAGTCAAGTCAATAGAAAGTTCCAGCTCCTGTGATTTCCTTCAGTTAGCTTTTGTTGTGTTAGCCAAGGCCAGTGTGCATCCTTGTTGATATTACCATTAAGTGCCTTAGCCCATCCATTCTACATACACTGTGCTGTGCCGTTTCATGCCCATACTGTGAATCGTCAACACAAAGTTAAAATCTAGCCTAAAGAATACACAGTCCACCGAGTCCTCAGTTACACTATAGACTGTTTAAAATTATCTGTAACATCAGCTGAAGAAATCCCATTTTAACCAAAACAAATCAGTAGGCTCTCCTATGAGCAATCTCCCCATATTTCACCAGATATTAGATGTCCAACCTCTCCATCAATGGCAGATGTGAAAAGAAGCCGTTCTACCACTTCACCGCGGTTCCACAACAAAGAATGTGTTATACATCATCATGTGATATAGCTCATGTTTCATCACTGCGTTAAACACCCCACTCTGAACAGTGGCCTCCACTTCTACAGCTTTAAAAGTGGAGTACAATGCAACACCTGCAACTTAGACCTTTAAGATGTTAACTTTMAATGAATGTGATACTTTTAGGACTACATTTCATATGAACACATTTCTTATTGTTCTCCAGMGGCATGGTTAGTGAAATATTTATATTATATTTATAATAAAGTCCATATAAAAAGGAGGTAATTGTTACTGGTCCTTAGGGTTTATAAACCTCCGTCAAACCGCCTTTCACATATCATGCCACCCATCACACCATCAATAGGCTAACAAACTCTTTGGAATGAAGGAGACAAAAACAAACTACGGAAATGATGCTTCCACACAATTTATCATCAATGATCTTTATATGTTTAGATCGTCAATGGCACTATCGATCATTATGATCTTTATATGGCTCATCATCACTGTATCATGATCACCCGGGACAATTAACACAGGAGCGGTCTGGTGTTTGTGCCAACACTYTAAAAGGATTAGGGTGCTATAAATAAGGGGTTGGTCCTTAGAGAGGTACACAGTGGTGGATCACTTTCTCAGCAGGTGGGTGGGTAGGGACACCAGATCCTAATCCAAGGAGGATATCACTTATCTGGAGACAAACAGCTCAGATTAAGGGAAGAGACAGAAAATGCACTGGGGATGGAGTGTGGGAAGGCCCTAACACAATTATACGCAATTCTACTGAATCCCCCAGAGCTTTCTCTGAGACGCACAGAGATAAATAGAGACAAAGCCAGGTCATTTCCCCTCTGTCTGAAGTGCCAGAAGCAGCGGTCAGCTGAGAGACAGTGGCGGTGTTCCAAATGGTGCCCTATTCCTCATGGGCAGTGGTCAAAACAAGTGCACTATACAGAGAATATGGTGCCATTTGGGAGGCAGTCACAGAGGGGAGCAAGCAGGGCCCAGTATGTTTATGACGCTTCCTGGAGTCTTTCTGATTCTATTTGCGATGGCTTTCCATTCATTTGGTCTGTATTGGGCCCTCACTAATGGTATTGTCAGTAATGCTATAAAGCTGTAGAATAGGTGAATAGCACCTCAGTCTCCGTGCAGGGACTAATAAAGTCCTCTTCCTCTTGGTTACCATTTTCTGTATGAACACTAAGGCAATGGTGATACGCAAAGAACAAACTACCACACCATCTTTTCTGTAAGAGATTATGTACGTTTAACCCAAAACGTAGCTCCATGTGACTTATGTTACAAATTATTATTTATTGCAGCAAAAGTAAACACTTTAATCCAATTAAATAATACTTAAGGCTTTGTGTAAACYACCTACCTTTATTTATAGCTAATGCTATATTTATATTTATATGTAAATTTTCTTCTTATTTGAGATGCCCACACACGTTTCTATCATAGGGGACCCCTTGATTCCTTTTGTGTGGTCTTATGATTAACTCATGGCTCTCATATCACATTTTGTAAATGCACACATCCCTACATGGTGATGACTAATGCATCAAGCATTATCCGTAGAACCTGCATCAAATGTCTTGAAGTAAAAGAGATGTKAACCTTGGTTCCTCACAGCAGGTCTTTCTTTTTCTTCTAAAGGAGAGTTGAATACCACTCTACGTCTAGTATTGTTCTGCTTTTTAGGGAAGAAACACTGGTCTCCGGTGGGGAAGCAAATATACGTCCTGGTCGGGAGTTTAAACCACTTGACCACGGCTCCACACACAGGAAGTAGGTRTTTCTATATACCAGCTGCATGTGAACAGAAAGGTAAAAGGTTTACATTGGGTGGCAGGTAGCCTAGCTGTTAGGAACGTTGGACTAGTAACTAGGTGAAAAATCTGCTGATGTGCCCTTGAACAAGGCACTTAACCCTAATTGCTCCAGGGTCACGTTCAAAAATGGTGATCTCTGAACCCACTCTACGAGGGTGTCTCAGGGGAAGTTGAATATGTAAAAAAAATATATATATATCAAATTCGTACCCACCCAATTATTATTTTAGGAAACTAAGATCAAATACTATAGACTTTAACTGACAAAGACATTCCTTCCTGTTCCACCCAATTATATTGTCATGAGTGTTTTGGACCGGTTTTGACCCTTCCACTCAAAATGGCTACTCTGATAACACACTGGTCTGCTGGGTTCTTAATGGACAAGACCCCAGGGATGCTGTAGCATTTTTCACAGTAAATGAAGGCGACGCCGCTCTCTGTCTCGGTGCCAGTTGCAGTGTCTTTGATTGATGTTGCTTGAGGTGCTGGCAAAGGCCTCTATCTTGCCACCACCTCCCTGCCTTCATCACACCACAGCACTGTGTTCAGTGTGTTCTAATGTGTCATCGATGATGCAGTGGGACATATGTCATTATTACAGAACAACATATTAACAAGGCATTTTTGAACTGTAGCCACTTTGAGCCCTAAAAGAAGTGCAATGGATGATGACGATGATGTGACACAATAAAAAGTATGTTATTTAAAGAGAAATGGATACATTTGAAGACAAATTACTATATACATTGATTGCTTAGCGATCAATAACTGCGTTACAACAAATAAAGGTAAAACTTTAAGATTCCTCAACATAAAGCATTTATAATGGATAAGTAATAGTTGTAAACATTAGTAGCCTAGATATTCACACATTTAAACAACTTTAAAAGTATTTAATAATGATTCATAAGATCACTCATAAGATCTTTAATATAGGTCCTTATAAACCATTTACTGATCATGAGTTAAGTATTTGTGTGGCCTCATCTAAAGTGTGGGCTATTTATACTTTATAAATGTTTTGWGTGACCTGTAGTAATTTTCTCACAAAAAGATGGACATGCCATTGGTAGACATTCCAGCAGTACCTGATGCTCCTTAAGGTCTCAAAAACATGTCAATGGTTAAACAATAAGCACACACAGAGGATGTTAAAGGAAATATATTGAACATTTTATTCCTAAACAGTCACACTGCTGTAGTGTGAGGTGTAACTTCAGACACACTCTATGCTGAGTAAAATAACGCGTTTAGTCCAAAAATGCTAACATAAGAGTTTATTGTCAGTGACTTTTCTACCAAAACCAACATGTGGATTGTAGTCACTCCTTAGAGCTGTCTAATCTCGCTAACCGAGGACTAAAATCTTACTTCATTTGGTCATTTCTAGGTCCATACATGTTAGAAATTCCGGTTTGCGAAGTCTCCACCCCCCTTCCTCTAATTTCACCACGAAGCAGGTGAAGCACAATACACCATCATGACAAAGCGAAAACAGGTTTGTAGACATTTTTGCAAACTTACTAAAAATATAAAACAGAAATATCTTATTTACATAAGTATTCAGACCCTTTGCTATTAGACTCAAAATTGGGCTCAGTTGCATCCTGTTTCCATTGATCATCTTTGAGATGTTTCTACAACTTGGTTGGAGTCCACCTGTGGTAAATTCAATTGATTGGACATGATTTGGAAAGGCACACACCTGTAATGTCTCACAGTTGACAGTGCATGTCAAAAACCAAGCCATGAGGTTGATGGAATTGTCCGTAGAGCTCCAAGACAGGACTGTGTCGAGGCACAGATGTGAGAAAGGGTACCAAAACATTTCTGCAGCATTTATTGTTTATTTAACCTTTATTTATACAGGTTTTTCTCATTGAGATAAAATCTCGTTTTCAAGAGAGACCTGGTCCAACAGCAGCAGGGGGAACAAAGTTGCAGACAAAACAACTTACATACACTAACACAACATTGAACAAAACTATAGACACACATACAGTATAACAATTACATATTACGTWAAAAAAAACACGAATGTCATAACTAAAAAAACAGCTGTCCTAAAGACAATTACACTCTTCTATGATATTTACAACGATCAAGTGTTTAAACTCCACCAACGTGACTAGATCATCACATTTTAAATGATCAAGAGAGAATTCCATGGAGGACCACGGAGCTGGGTAACTAAAACTATTTAGACCATGACCTGTTCTAATTCTTGGTACTGTTAAAAGCAAATGAGAATGGGACCGTAATTGATATTTATTTACTGACTTGATTAAAATAGAACAGAGATAAAGTGGCATTTTACCCAGTATGGCCTTACAAATCAGTGTATACCAGTGTTTAAGCCTACAGTATGCAAGGTCAATGACGATCAGCCTATGGCGCTGTAGAGATCACAATGACGTTTTTGATTGGTAATGAACCTGAGGGCCGCATGATATACTGAATCAAGAGCTCTCAGGGTAGTGATTGAGGCCTGCATATATATATATACAGTTGAAGTCGGAAGTTTACATACACTTAGGTTGGAGTCATTAAAACTTGTTTCTCAACCACTCCACAAATGTCTTGTTAACAAACAATAGTTTTGGCAAGTTGGTTAGGCAGATTATTTCACTTATAATTCACTATATCACAATTCCAGTGGGTCAGAAGTTTACATACACTAAGTTGACAGTGCCTTCAAACAGCTTGGAAAATTCCAGAAAATTATGTCATGGCTTTAGAAGTTCTGATAGGCTAATTGACATAATTTGAGTCAATCGGAGGTGTACCTGTGGATGTATTTCAAGGCCTACCTTCAAACTCAGTGTCTCTTTGCTTGACATCATCGTAAAATCAAAAGAAATCAGCCAAGACCTCAGATAAAAAATTGTAGACCTCCACAAGTCTGGTTCATCCTTGGGAGAAATTTCCAAACGCCTGATGGTACCACGTTCATCTGTACAAACAATAGTACGCAAGTATAAACACCAAGTGACCACGCAGCCGTCATACCGCTCAGGAAGGAGACGCGTTCTGTCTCCTAGAGATTAACGTACTTTGGTGCAAAAAGTGCAAATAAATCCCAGAACAACAGCAAAGGACCTTGTGAAGATGCTGGAGGAAACAGGTWCAAAAGTATCTATATCCACAGTAAAACGAGTCCTATATCGACAAAACCTGAAATTCCGCTCGGCAAGGAAGAAGCCACTGCTCCAAAACCGCCATAAAAAAGCCAGACTACMGTTTGCAACTGCACATGGGGACAAAGATCGGAATTTTTGGAGAAATGTCATCTGGTCTGATGAAAGAAAAATAGAACTGTTTGGCCATAATGACCATCGTTATGTTTGGAGGGAAAAGGGGGAGGCTTGCAAGCCGAAGAACACCATCCCAACCGTGAAGCACGGGGATGGCAGCATCATGTTGTGGGGGTGCTTTGCTGCAGGAGGGACTGGTGCACTTCACAAAATAGATGGCATCATGAGGCAGGGAAATTATGTGGATATATTTAAGCAACATCTCAAGACACCAGTTAGGAAGTTAATGCTTGGTTGCAAATGAGTCTTCTAAATGGACAATGACCCCAAACATACTTCCAAAGTTGTGGCAAAATGGCTTCAGGACAACAAAGTCAAGATATTGGAGTGGCCTCAATCCTATTGAAAATTGTGGTCAGAACTGAAAAAGCATGTGCAAGCAAGGAAGCATACAAACCTGACTAAGTTACACCAGCTCTGTCGGGAGGAATGGGCCAAAATTCACCCAACTTATTGTGGGAAGCTTGTGGAAGGCTACCCGAAACGTTAAACAATTTAAAGGCAATGCTACCAAATACTAATTGAGTGTATGTAAACTTCTGACCCACTGTGAATGTGATGAAAGAAATAAAAGCTGAAATAAATCATTCTCTCTACTAATATTCTGACATTTCACATTCTTAAAATAAAGTGGTGATCCTAACTGACCTAAGACAGGGAATTTTTACTAGTATTAATCAGGAATTGTGAAAAACTGAGTTTAAATGTATTTGGCTAAGGTGTAAGTAAACTTCCGACTTCAACTGTATATATATATATAACCTCACTCAAATCTAAAACCGCCAGTAATGTACATCGTACCAGCTCCTTCCTGGAAATTCAGAGAAAAACAAGCCTTATGCCGGTAATAAAAACTATTCTGTTTGAGCTCCCTTATCAAGTTCTCTACATGAACAGTGAAGCTCAGCTTGTCATCAACCCACACTCACAAATATTTGCACACTTTGACTTGCTCTATAGTATTTCCATCCAATGTAGCAATGACATGATTAGTAACATGCCTGGCATTTGAAAATACAATGCATTTTGTTTTACCCAAATTCAGAACCAGCTTCAAATCATACAGATTATGTTGTATGGTGTTAAATGCTCTTTGGGCATTTTCAAAAGCTAAAGATAAACTACTACCACTTGAATAAATAACATCTTCATCTGAATAAAAATGAACATCCGCTGTTTCAATATGATCCCCAATGTTGTTGATATACAAAATGACCAACAGTGGGCCCAGTGGATGTCATCTAAAACCTTCAATGTTGCTGAAACAGTGCTGTGGCCAGACCTAAAACCTGATTCCATTCCATTTAAGATGTTGTTTTCTTGGAGGTAGGCCTTCAGCTGCCTACTAACTAAGGACTCCAGTACCTTTGATAGTACAGACAGTGTTGATATGGGTGGATAGTTGTCAAGTAGCAAAGGATCTCCACCTTCCAGGAAAGGCTGTACAAAAGCAGATTTCCATAACTTGGGGATTTCCTTAACGTCAAGCGTGAGGTTAAAAATACATGTTAAGGGGGAGCAATGATGTCAGCAGCTAGGTATAGGAAGTGGGGGTCTAGTTCATCAGGGCCAGGGAATTTTTTCCATCAATTTCTTTCAGGGCTTTACACACTTCTGAAACAGAGAAGGATGAGAAAGAGAACCTGGTGAAGGAGTYCACAGGGGTGTCAGTTAAATTCATAGGGGGCTCAATTAAACCTTTGACCTTTTCAAATAAACTGCCTGCATCTAGACAATGCTGATTTAAAGCTTTCAGAATACTGGTTCTCTCAGTTACAATCTGTCTGTCTACCAATTGCCATCCAATCATCCGCCGAACCAGACCCTCTTGCTTTAGCCCACATAGCATTTCGTTCCCCTATGATTTTAGTAAGTTCCTCAGTAAACCAAGGGTTCTCTCTGCCCTTAATCCTGACTTTAAAAAAAAAAGGGCCTATTGCATACATCCTGGAATGTGTTGTGGAAGTAAGAAATGGCTAGTTCAATATCAGGGATTAATTCAATTCTATTCCATGCAATGCCAGATAAATCATGTAAAAACCTTGAATATCAAACTACTTCCAGTTTCTTTTTGTAATGACACGTGGAGATCGCTTAGGAAGTTTACCATCTCTCACAAAGACAATAGCACAGTGATCACTAATATAATTTGCAAAAATTCCTAAATACCTAAAAACGTTCCTAAATAATAATACAAAACACAGCAAGAATCACTAATCAAATAGTCCAACAGCAGATCAGTAAACAAGTCTGTGATGTAGGCGTATGATGTAGGCAAGCAAAGCTCTGGGGAAGAGAGAGAGCGAGAGAGAGAGAGGCGGGGGCACCTGTACCACACTGGGAGAGAGAGAGAGGCGGGGGCACCTGTACCACACAGGGAGAGAGAGATGGGCGGGGCACCTGTCAAGATGGGAAGGGAGAGAGTGTGGCGGGGAACCTGTCCAACGCTGGGAGAGAGAACGGCCGAGGGACACTGTACCACAGCTGGGAGAGAGAGAGGGGCAAGGGCACCTGTACCACAGTGAGAGAGGAGAGGGGCGGGGCACCTGTACCACACAGGGAGAGAGAGGGGCGGGGCACGTGTACCACACAGGGAGAGAGAGGGGCGGGGCACCTGTACCACACAGGGAGAGAGAGAGAGAGGGGCGGGGCACCTGTACACACAGGGAGAGAGAGGGGCGGGGCACCTGTACCACACGGGAGAGAGAGAGGGCGGGGCACCTGTACCACAGGGAGAGAGAGAGAGAGGGGCGGGGCACCTGTACCACACTGGGAGAGAGAGTGGCGGGGCACTGTACCACACTGGGAGAGAGAGAGAGAGAGAGAGAGAGAGAGAGAGAGAGAGAGAGAGAGAGAGAGAGAGAGAGAGAGAGAGAGAGAGAGAGAGGAGAGAGAGAGAGAGAGAGAGAGAGAGAGAGAGAGATGAGAGGAGAGAGAGAGAGGGGAATGCACCTGTACGCACCTGGGAGAGAAGAGAGAGAGAGAGAGAGAGAGAGAGGGGAATGCACCTGTACCACACTGGGAGAGAGAGAGAGGCGAAGGCACCTGTACCACACTGGGAGAGACAGACCAGGGCAGGCGGGGGCACCTGTACCAGACTGGGAGAGACAGACCAGGGCAGGTGGGGAGCAGTGCAGCAGGTAACAGGAGGAGTCCGAAGAGAGGCCCTGAACTAGGCAGACATCAAGGGCTGAAGAGAGGCCCTCAACTAGGCAGACATCAAGGGCGACAATAGATGACAAAATAACCGTCCCATTGAAGGTCCCAAAGAACACATTGATCTCCATTATTCTTAAATGGAAGAAGTTTTGAACCACCAAGACTCTTCCTAGAGCTGGCCATCTGGCCAAACTGAGCAATCTGGGGAGAAGTGCCGTGGGCAGGGAGGTGACCAAGAACCAGATAGTCACTCTCACAGAGCTCCAGAGTTCCTCTGGGGAGATGGGAGAACCTTCCAGAAGTACAACCATTTCTGCAGCACTTCACCAATCTGGCCTTTATGGTAGGCACCTAAAGGACTCTCAGACATTGAGAAACAAGATTCTCTGGTCTGATGAAACCAAGACTGAACTATTTGGCCTGAATGCCAAGCATCATGTCTGTAGGAAACCTGGCACCATCCTACGGTAAAGCATGGTGGTGGCATCATCATGCTATGGGGATGTCTTTTGAACACAGACAGGGCTCTAACTCCTCTAGCTCCGCAATGAGATGCTGTTAGCCACCCTGCCAGCTTAGTGGAGTCTGCCACTAGCACAGTCAGTGCAGTCAGCTCAGCTATCCCCATTGAGACCGTGTCTGTGCCTCGATCTAGGTTGGGCAAAACTAAACATGGCGGTGTTTGCCATAGCAATCTCACTGGAATTAAGACCTCCTCCATTCCTGTCATTATTGAAAGAGATTGTGATATCTCACATCTCAAAATAGGGCTGCTTAATGTTAGATCCCTCACTTCCAAGGCAGTTATAGTGAATTAACTAATCACTGATCAATAATCTTGATGTGATTGGCCTGACTGAAATATGGCTTAAGCCTGATGAATTTACTGTGTTAAATGAGGCCTCTCCTCCTGGTTACACTAGTGACCATATCCCCCACATATCCTGCAAAGGCAGTGGTGTTGCTAACATTTACGATAGCAAATTTCAATTTACAAAAAAAAGACTGCGTTTTCGTCTTTTGAGCTTCTAGTCATGAAATCTATGCAGCCTACTCAATCACTTTTTATAGCTACTGTTTATAGGCCTCCTGGGCCATATACAGCGTTCCTCACTGAGTTCCCTGAACTCCTATCGGACCTTGTAGTCATGGCAGATAACATTATAATTTTTGTTGACTTTAATATTCACATGGAAAAGTCCACAGACCCACTCCAAAAGGCTTTCGGAGCCATCATCAACTCAGGGGGTTTTGTCCAACATGTCTCCGGACCTACTCACTGCCACAGTCATACTCTGGACCTAGTTTTGTCCCGTGGAATAAATATTGTGGATCTTAATGTTTTTCCTCATAATCCTGGACTATCGGACCASCATTTTATTACATTTGCAATTGCAACAAATAATCTGCTCAGACCCCAACCAAGGATCATCAAAAGCTGTGCTATGAATTCTCGGACAACCCAAAGATTCCTAGATGCCCTTCCAGACTCCCTCCACCTACCCAAGGACGTCAGAGTACAAAAATAGGTTAACAACCTAACTGATGAACTAAATTTAACCTTGCGTAATACCCTAGATGCAGTCGCACCGCTAAAAACAAAAACATTTGTCATAAGAAACTAGCTCCCTGGTACACAGAAAATACCCGAGCSCTGAAGCAAGCTTCCAGAAAATTGGAACGGAAATGGCGCTACACCAAACTGGAAGTCTTCTGACTAGCTTGGAAAGCAGTATCGAAGAGCCCTCACTGCTGCTCGATCATCCTATTTTTCCAACTTAATTGAGGAGAATAACAACAATCCAAAATGTATTTTTGATACTGTCGCAAAGCTAACTAAAAAGCAACATTCCCCAAGAGAGGATGGCTTTTACTTCAGCACTGATAAATTCATGAACTTCTTTGACGAAAAAATCATGATCATTAGAAAGCAAATTACGGACTCCTCTTTAAATCTGCGTATTTCTCCAAAGCTCATTTGTCCTGATTCTGTACAACACTGCCAGGACCTAGGATAAAGGGAGACATTCAAGTTTTTTAATGCTATATCTCTTGACACATTGATGAAAACAGTCTTGGCCTCTAAACCTTCAAGCTGCAAACTGGACCCTATTCCAACTAAACTACTGAAAGAGATGCTTCTTGTGCTTGGCCCTCCTATGTTGAACATAATAAACGTCTCTCTATCCACCGGATGTGTACCAAACTTCCTAAAAGTGTCAGTAATAAAGCCTCTCTTGAAAAAGCCAAACCTTGACCCAGAAAATATTTTTAAAACTATCGGCCTATATCGAAACTCCCATTCCTCTCAAAACAAAATTGAAAAGCTGTTGCGCAGCAACTCACTGCCTTCCTGAAGACAAACAATGCATACGAAACACTTCTGGTTTTAGACCCCATCATAGCACTGAGACTGCACTCGTGAAGGTGGTAAATAACCTTTTAATGGCATCAGACCAAGGCTCTGCATCTGTCCTCGTGCTCCTAGACCTTAGTGCTGCTTTTGATACCATCGATCACCACATTCTTTTGGAGAAATTAGAAACCCAAATTGGTCTACACGGACAAGTTCTGGCCTGGTTTAGATCTTATCTGTCGGAAAGATATCAGTTTGTCTCTGTGGATGGTTTGTCTTCTGACAAATCAACTGTAAATGTCGGTGTTCCTCAAGGTTCTCTTTTAAGACCACTATTGTTTTCACTATATATTTTTTACCTCTCGGTGATGTCATTCGGAAACATAATCTTAACTTTCACTGCTATGCGGACGATACAGAGCTGTACATTTCGATGAAACATGGTGAAGCCTCAAAATTGCCCTCCCTGGAAGCATGTGTTTCAGGCAAGTGGATGGTGGCAAATGTTTTCCTTTTAATTAACCCTGATTTCAAGGTTTTACTGCTAACCTACAAAGTATTACATGGGCTTGCTCCTACCTATCTTTCCGATTTGGTCCTTCCGTACATACCTACACGTACGCTACAGTCACAAGACGCAGGCCTCCTTACTGTCCCTAGAATTTCTAAGCAAACAGCTGGAGGCAGGGCTTTCTCCTATAGAGCTCCATTTTTATGGAATGGTCTGCCTATCCATGTGAGAGACGCAGACTCGGTCTCGATCTTTAAGTGTTTATTGAAAACTCATCTCTTCAGTAGGTCCTATGATTGAGTGTAGTCTGGCCCAGGGGTGTGAAGGTGAACAGAAAGGCACTGGAGCGACGAACCGCCCTTGCTGTCTCTGCCTGGCCAGTTCCCCTATCTCCACTGGGATTCTCTGTCTCTAACCCTATTACGGGGGCTGAGACACTGGCTTACTGGTGCTCTTCCATGCCGTCCCTAGGAGGGGTGATTCACTTGAGTGTGTTGAGTCACTGACGTGATATTCCTGTCTGGGTTGGTGCCCCCCTCGGGTTCGTGCCGTGGGGAAGGTCTTCATGGGCTATACTCGGCCTTGTCTCAGGGTAGTAGGTTGGTGTTTGAAGATATCCCTCTAGTGTTGTGGGCGCTGTGCCTTGGCAAAGTGGGTGGGGTTATATCCTGCCTGTTTAGCCCTTTCCGGGGGTATCGTCGGACAGGGCCACAGTGTCTCCTGACCCCTCCTGTCTCAGCCTCCAGTATTTATGCTGCAGTAGTTTATGTGTCGGGGGGCTAGGGTCAGTCTGTTATATCTGGAGTATCTCTCAAGTCTTATCTAATGTCCTGTGTGAATTTAAGTATGCTCCCTCTAGTTCTCTCTCTCTCRRRTTRMCMCTCTCTTTTTCTCTCTCTCTTTTCTCGGAGGACCTGAGCCCTAGGACCATGCTTCAGGACTACCTGGCCGGATGACTCCTTGCTGTCCCCAGTCCACCTGGTCATGCTGCTGCTCCAGTTTCAACTGTTCTGCCTGCGGCTATGGAACCCTGACCTGTTCACTGGACGTGCTACCTCGTCTCGGACCTGCTGTTTTGGACTCTCTCTCTACCGCACCTGCTGTCTCTAACTCTGAATGATCGGCTATGAAAAGCCAACTAACATTTACTCCTGAGGTGCTGACCTGTTGCACCTTCTACAACCACTGTGATTATTGTTATCTGACCCTGCTGGTCATCTATGAACGTTTGAACATCTTGGCCATGCTCTGTTATAATCTCCACCCGGCACAGCKAGAAGAGGACTGGCCACCCTTCAGAGCCTGGTTCCTCTCTAGGTTTCTTCCTAGGGTCTGGCCTTTCTAGGGAGTTTCTCCTAGCCACTGTGCGTCTACATCTGCATTGCTTCCTGTTTGGGGTTTTAGGTTGGGTTTCTGTACAGCATTTTGTTATATCGGCTGATGTAAAAAGGGCTTTATAAATACATTTGATTGATTGATTTCAACGGCTGGGACTGGGAGACTAGTCAGGATCGAGGAAAAGATGAAAAGAGCAAATACAGAGAGATCCTGGATGACAACCTTCTCCAGAGCGCTCAGGACCTCAGACTGGGGCGAAGGTTCCCCTTCCAACAAGACAACAACCCTAAGCACAGAGCCAAGACAACGCAGGAGTGGCTACGGTACAAGTCTATGAATGTCCTTGAGTGACCCAGCCAGAGCCCGGACTTGAACCCGATCGAACATCTCTGGAGAGATCTGAAAATAGCTGTGCAGCGATGCTCCCCATCCAACCTGAGAGAGCTTGAGAGGATGTGCAGAGAAGAATGGGAGAAACTCCCCAAATACAGGTGTGCCAAGCCTGTAGCGTCATACCCAAGAAGACTTGAGGCCATAATCGCTGCCAAAGGTGCTTCAACAAAGTACTGAGTAAAGGGTCTGAATACTTATGTAAATGTGATATTTCTGTATGTTTTATTTTATAAATTTGCAAAAAAATCTAAAAAACAGTTTTTGTTTTGTCATTATGGGATAATGTGTGTAGACTGATGATGGGGAAAAAACTAGGTAATCCATTTTAGAATAAGGCTGTAACATAACAAAATGTGGAAATAGTCAAAAGGACTGAAAACTTTCCAAATGCACTCAATAATGAAGGAATACAAATCCTTAGACAATTCAAATCCACTAGAGAACAACTGTCCGGTCCGACCAGCTGTTGTGTGTAGTCTACATCTCCATGTTTTATGATCAGTTCATATTCTCCAGGTTGACAACCCTAGCAGAACATTCACATTACAGCTCTTCCTCAAGCCCTTTGTAACAGTTGTTTCACAACAGTTTTTGTGAATAAAATGTTCAATATATTTCCTTTAATAACATTCTGTGTTGTGTGCTTATTCTTTAACCATTTATATGTTCTAGGGGCCATTTTGAGACCTTAAGGAGCATCAGGTTTATAAGACTAAATCAAATCAAATTTTATTTGTTACATTCTCCGAGTATAACAGGTGTAGACCTTACTGTGAAATGCTTACTTACAAGTCCTTAACCAACAATTCAGTTTTAAGAAAATGCCTAAAAATGCAAATAGTCTGGGTAGCCATTTGATAGCTGTCCAGGAGTCTTATGGCTTGGGAGTAGAAGCTGTTAAGAAGCCTCTTGGACCTAGACTTGGCGCTCTGGTATCGCTTGCCGTGATGTAGCAGAGAGAACAGTCTATGACTAGGGTGGCTGGAGTCGTCAACAATTGTTAGGGCCTTCCTATGACACCGCCTGGTATAGAGGTCCTGGATGGCAGGAAGTTTGGCCCCGGTGATATACTGCGCCATACGCACTACCCTCTGTAGTGCCTTGCGGTCGGAGGCCAAGCAGTTGCCATACCAGGCAGTGATGCAACCCGTCAGGATGCTCTCGATGGTGCAGCTGTAAAACCATTTGAGGATCTGAGGACCAATGCCAAATCTTTTCAGTCTCCTGAGGGGGAATAGGTTTTGTCATGCCCTCTTCACAACTGTCTTGGTGTGCTTGGACCATGTAAGTTTGTTGGTGATGTGGACGCCAAGGAACTTGAAGCTCTCAACCTGTTCCACTATAACCCCGTCGATGAGAATGGGGGCGTGCTCGGTCATCCTTTTCCTGTAGTCCACAATCATCTCCTTTGTCTTGATCATGTTGAGGGAGATGTTGTTGTCCTTGCACCACACGGTAAGGTCTCTGACCTCCTCCCTATAGGCTGTCTCGTCGTTGAACCTATATTAGTAATGATTAATACATTAGGAATAAACTATTTACTAATCCCATTATAAATGCTTTATTACGTGGAGTTATAATAAAGTGCTACACAAATAAATGTTAATTTACTGTGTAAAAATGCATTTGAAGGGATTTGGGAAAAGCAACCATGTYGGCTAAGGTGAAAGTATTTTTACAAAAATGCCCAAAATACCAAAGTCCTCACTCTCACATTGGCAATTCAATAACACTATGGCTATGAGCCTAAGTTAAGGATAAATGGAATCTAGCCAAAACAATGAAATAAAATGTTTGGCCTCGGCTAGAGGTTCATGCTCAAATAGTATGTAACGTTATCATGAGTGGGTGGAGATGTGTCTGCAATCACTCAAGCTTCAAATACATAGCAACAGATGGCCAGTGGTAAACTGATTGGGGAAGCTGCGATTTACTTCCATTCAATCAGATTGGAATAAAACCGGGCTCAACCTTTGTGTATTGTTCTTGCGAAATGGAGAAAGAAATACAACATTGAATGTTGTATTTGGTTGTGGTGCCACTATTTGCTCCTTTTCTTGACATAAACTACATACAGTGCATTCGGAAAGTATTCAGACCCCTTTGCTTTTTCTACATTTTGTTACATTAGAGTCTTATTCTAAAATTGATTAAATCGTTTATTTCCCCTCATCAATCTACACACATAGCCCATAATGACAAAGCAAAAACAGGTTCAGATTTTTGCTAATTTATTTAAAAAATGTAACGGAAATATTACATTTACACAAGTATTCATATACTCAGTACTTTTTGAAGCACCTTTGGCAGCGATTACAGCCTTGAGTCTTCTTCTGTATGACGCTACAAGCTTGGGGGAGTTTCTCCCATTCTTCTCTGCAGATCCTCTCAAGCTCTATTCATCATTCCCTCAATCTTGACTCCAAGTCCCTGCTGCTGAAAAACTTCCCAACAGCATGATGCCACCATGCTTCACCGTAGGGATGGTGCCAGGTTTCCTCCAGATGTGATAGTTGGCATTCAGGCCAAGGAGTTCAATCTTGGTTTCATCAGACCAGAGAATCTTGTTTTTCATGGTCTGAGTCTTTCAGTTGCCTTGTGGCCAACTCCAAACGGGCTGTCATGTGCCTTTTACTGAGAAGTGGCTTCGGCCTGGCCACCCTACCATAAAGGCCTGATTGGTGGAGTGTGCAGAGATGGTTGAAGGTTCTCCCATCTCCACAGAGGAACTCTGGAGCTCTGTCAGAGTCACCATCTGGTTCTTGGTCACCTCCCTGACCAAAGCCCTTCTCCCCAGATTGCTCAGTTTGGCCCTTCTCCCCTGATTGCTCAGTTTGGCCCTTCTCCCCTGATTGCTCAGTTTGGCCCTTCTCCCCTGATTGCTCCGTTTGGCACTTCTCCCCTGATTGCTCAGTTTGGCCCTTCTCCCCTGATTGCTCAGTTTGGCCCTTCTCCCCTGATTGCTCAGTTTGGTTGGCTGGACAGCTCTAGGAAGAGTCTTGGTAGTTCCAAACTTGTTCCATTTGTATTGTGTGTAGATTGATGAGCAACATTCTTTATTTACTTCATTTTAGAATAAGGTTGTAACGTAACAAAATGTGGAAAAAAGGAAGGGTTCTGAATGCTTTCCGAAGACAGTGTGGGTACACTACAGGTGTTACACAATCTCCTGACTTGACATTTACTTCACGTAAAAAAAAACACTTGAATGAATATTCTGGTGGAAAAAATAAACTTCATAAAAATATTCATGTCTATACATCCCACGCGCACACACACACACTCCAAAAATGCTCATCCTAATATTTCTTAATTCCATTCTTTTATTTTTAGATTTGTGTGTATTGTTGTATATTGTTAGATTATTACTGCACTGTTGGAGCTAGGAACACAAGCATTTTTCTATACCCGCAATAACATCTGCTAAATATGTGCATGCGACCAATACAATTTTATTCGATTTTGATTTGGCAACCATTAACATTTCATATATCTTCTCTGCTGTCATGGAAACCAAGAGTGAGCAATGTTGACTACATGCAGGATCCATATACAACTCAACAGTGGCAGCAAGAGGACAATCAAGGTATTGCATGTGTCCAAGTGCAGTCATTCACAGAAGACAAAAAGCAAGATACAGGTGATCCACAACTTTTAAATTAACAAAACTAATTATTTTACAACTCTGACCATTCAAATAAAACATCTACAGTCAAAAATGTTTTACAGTCCAAAATACACACGTCCATTTCACAAATAACATCAACTGGTTAGATATGTAGTATATACGGCATGTAATAGAATAATGTTTGAAATATAATAATACCTTATGGATATTGTCATACATTAAAAAGGTAGAGTGAGCTAAATGGCGTTGCCACAAGCCGCACAGATGATATTGTGATGAGCGAGATGCAAAATGCTCTTAGCTGTTGCAGAAATAACCACTGACTCTACCTTTAAGACTGATGGTCATGAAAGCTGCATGTCATAGGCTACGACAAATCCAAGGCACTCCCCTCTTTATATTGGGCATGTCCATGTAAAAAACGATGAGGTAAAGACTCGTTTTAAGGCGTATGAATCAACATTTTCTGCACCACTTATAACAAGAACATCTTCAGGCATTCAAAAACAATTAGGCTACCTGGGGGGCAGCGACTAGCCTAGTGGTTAAGTGCCAGTAACCGAAAAGTCGCTGGTTCAAATCCCCGAGCTGACTAGGTGAAAAACCTGTCAATGTGCCCTTGAGCAAGGCACTTAACCCTACTTGATCCTGTAAGTCACTCTGGTTAAGAGCGTCTGCTAAATGATTAAAATGTAAATTACATGTACAAAACGGCCTCCATGATCGTGTCAATGTGGTTGTTGATGAAATACAATAATATTTATACAAATAATATACTTTAAACCAAAAAAATCGACAGGATGGAAGCTCTCCAGGAACAGGGTTGGAACAAAAATCGACAGGATGGAAGCTCTCAAGGAACATGGTTGGAGAACCCTGTTTTATACAATACAAATACACTGACTGTCCAAAACAGTAAAAGTGCCAATATGTAACTTACATTAAAAGTGCCAATATGTAACTTTTTGTGCGACCTGACCAAATTCACATAGAAATGTGGGTTATAGACCTATCATTCAACTTGAAAACAAGTCTAAAAAGCAGTAGATATGTTCTATGCTTTCCATTCTTAAGTTTTATTTTTGCATTGTTTACATCTGGTTTTGTACACCAGCTTCAAAACAGCTGAAAATACAATATTTGGGTTATGGAAAATATATTTCACAGTGGTTAAATTGGTACAATGATTCTCTACACTGTACCATCTTATTTTGTCACATATATTAAAATTAGATTAACTATTAGAGTTTCGTCAAACAGGAAATGGCGGAGCGATTTCTGCATAGTGCAACTTTAACAATACCTTCCTAATATTGAATTGCCAGAAAAACAACTAGAATTGTTGCATCTCGTTATGTTGTTGTCCTCCGGTGGCTAGCTAGCTAGTTAGCTAAAATTGTCCCTTTCCTAAATTAGCCATGGATGGAGATAGGGATTTGGACTTGTGGTTTTACTTAAAGATGCACTATGCAGAAATCCCTCCGCCATTTCCTGGTTGTTAAAAGTCTAATAGTTCACCTAATTACAGTTTATGTGACAAAACAACGAGAATCATCTAAACCGCAGTGAAATATATTTTCCATAACCAAAAATATTTTCAGCTATTTGAAGCTGGTGTACAAAACCGAAAGTAAAAGACGCAAAAACCAAACTTAAGACCGGGAAGGCTAGAAATAGTGCACATAGAACAGATCTACTGCTTCTTAGACTTGATTTCAATGAGAATGATATATCTATAACTCCCATTTCTATGTAAATTTGGTTGGGACGCCCAAAAAGTTACATAATGCAGCTTTAATTCTCTGTACGGGCCAATGATTATAATGGTGATAATGATCCAACCATTAATTCATACATTGTGCCCCTGGCCTGAGAGAATGGAAGTTCAATATGTAACTAGATGTAGTAGACTAATGTTAACTAGCTGGCCTGGCGCATTGTTGCCCATGAAAGGAAGTTAAGCTAGCTAGCAAGCATTTTAGCCAGGTAGGCTAGGACAGCAAAAACTAAAAGCGTGAACTGAATGACAGAGTCATAGACCATTTCATGAACACGAAAGAAGATGATGGCATTGGCATTTCTCTACAAGTAGGGTGAGACAACATGTTAATTCTACTTGCACGAATGAACGCACGCACGCACACACACAGAGAGAAAGCAGAACCATGGACAGCCACATCACATTTAGCTTACGTTGATTGGACCAAATCGTTTTTGGTATCTTTTAGTTGTCACTGTATTAGACCAAGCAGAGGTGATTTGACTTGATGATGTTGAAATGTTGAAGTAGAAATGGTGCCTGGATTAGTGGAGGCAGCTCCTTATGTTAACTCTCTGTGGTTCTAAATCAATAGTTGTTCTGTAGTCCAAAAATGTCAGAAACATTAACTTGCTTGATTATGCTGTAGGTCATATAACTGTTTGCTACAAGCAATATGCTTTGTGGACTTCACCGGACAGAGGTTTCTCTCCGGTTTTGTGATGAAACAAAGGTGTGGTTGAATTTATTCTGCCACTATGTCTTCTTACTGTCTCGGCCTTAGGCCTATATATCACAGTGGCAAGGCATATGAACTAACAGGTTCTAGAGCAAACAACGCAATTATCACAACACACACAGTAGGTTGTAATATGGCTTTTGGGGGGGGGGYGGGGGCTTGGCTTCCCCAGTGGTTTTACCCATGCACCGCTACTGTAAGTAAATCTATTTAATCTGTAATGCATGCATGACTATAAGTCACTTTGGAAAAAAGTGTTTGCTAAATGGCATATTTTGCAATAAGAAAGCAGTATATTTTGTGTCTCCAGCCATGGTGTAGGCCCAGTCTCATCTACAGTCATCCCCTTCTATCCACTAGCCAGTCAAAGTATGGGCTCGGTGTCATTCCAATTGACAATGGCATCTTTCCATCTAGGAAAACAAAACACATTAAACAGTCAAAGAGTGGACTATGGTAAATGCATGCAAATGTTGATATAATTTGATGTCGCTCTGGAGAAGACTGTCTGCTAAATGACTAAAATGTACATACTGTACCATAAAGACATTGTACTACAAATGTTGTTCAAAGTATCACTTGCAATATAAATAGGCAGCATTATACACTGAGTGCACAAAACATTATGAACACCTGCTCTTTCCATGACATGAATCCAGGTGAAAGCTATGATCCATTACCGATGTCACTTGTTAAATCCACTTCAATCAGTGTAGATGAAGGGGAGGAGACAGGTTAAAGAAGGATTTTTAAGCCTTGAGACAATTGAGACATGGATTCTGTATGTGTGCCATTCAGAGGGTGAATGGGCCGGACAAAAGATTTAAAGTGCCTTTGAAAGGGGTATGGTAGTAGGTGTCAGGCGCCCCGGTTTGTGTCAAGAACTGCAGCGCTGCTGGGTTTTTCACGCTCAACAGTTTCCTGTGTTTATCAAGAACAGTCCACCACCCAAAGGACATCTAGCCAACGTGACACAACTGTGGGAAGCATTGGATTCAACATGGGGTGCAACTCAATATTGGGAAGGTGTTCCTAATGTTTGGTATACTCAGTATAAATCCTACAATGATAACACAGTTTTATTTGTCAGGCGCATTTCAAGATACCCAAGGACACTTTACATAAAAGTACATAAAAATGTAATCCTAGTGCAATTACAATCAATCAAGCGAAGTGGTTCAAGCTAACATAAGGAAATGTTTTAAGATGGTCATATCATGGATTATTTAGCTATTTTAGGACCCCTTTAGGTATATTAAAAAAAAGGATAAATAAAAACATTTGATAACATATTGACTTTGGCCTTTACTACTATAGCCCACAGAAACGCATTGAATAACACATTCATAAATGGCAAAAATGACAGTCCAAAAATAAGTGTCTGTCCTATATCTAGGAGATATAAAAAAAGAAGAAAAAAATTATATATATACATATATATATACATATACACACATTTTCTTTTACACATATTTAAACACTTTATTGTGAGTAGGCACAAAACTAAGCTCCATACTTCCATTCATCTTTTTAATCCAGTACTGGTTACCTTCAGACAAGTCACTAGCATAAACTGATGGATTTTGATGGGAATGATTTGTATTATGTTACTTATATTTAAGCACCGGTGCATCAATAGACTCTAGGGGGTTTTAATGCATGTTTGAACAAGAAAAATGAACTGACTCACTTGGTCCGTATACAGTGTTCAAGAGGAGGAATGAGATCAGTGTCCATACCTTGGCAGCCAGCAGATTTTCCTGAGGTACCTACAACTGGACATAAATACAAGAATACAAACTCTTCATGAGGAACATTAACTTGATATTAACTTATGATTAGCGCTGTAAGTCATTAATTTTTCAAGTGAAATACATACGAGTGATACGTGAGATGAATGAATAGGGCATGATCATTTCACATCAATAACAGAGTTACCCAAACAGTACATAAGAAAGGGATGCATCCGTGTTGAGTTCTCTAGCAGATCAAACCAACCCAGATCATCATCATCAATGATCCATACGTACAGACAGTTAGGCAGATTTCCTCCTGCTGATTGGCTAGGCCGTCGTAGTAGTACAGGTCAAACTCCCCGATCACACACTGGTCACTCAGCAGCTCCTGCACACCAAAGAGCACGCTGAAATGGCTCTCGCTGCACACCACCCAGATAGGGAACTTGGGAGTCTTCAGGTTGGAGCCAACCTTCAAAATGTATCAAACCATACATGATCATTAGAAACAAAAGGTATCTGGAAATAGAGCGTCTTGGTTGACTATAGACATCGATTGAGTCAAAAAGAGTTGACTAAAATATGCATTGTTGGTTAGTGTTTCTCTATGCTGCACATGTTACTAGCTAACTAGTTACTTCCGGTTCTAAAATAGTGCAGAAAGATTGATTAAAAAGGCACAATCTGTAATATTTTAGGGCTATTTTAACAGATGTCTGCATCCCAAAAAGAACCCTATTCCCTTTATAGTGCTCTACCTTTAACCATGATCCATAGGGTTACAATCAAAAGTAGTGCACTATATAGGGAATAGGGTTCCATTTGGGACACATGTCATGTAACCATGTGTTTTTACCTTGCATATATTATAATGTTCAAATAAGGACAGCAGTCCAATGTCACTGCGACCTCTTATTCCCTTGAGAAGGGTCAGGTTTCCATTGCCTGAATCCAGCTCCATATTGTTGTTGAAGACATTGGACACAGCCTGTCCACACAGCAATAAATTGACCAGCTCCTATGGAGGAATAATAATAAACCAAAATAAATGTCTTGGTGGATTATGTTTAAATTCATACAGTAAACATACAGTATAACGTAAAACACTATATACCCAGCAGTATGTGAACACCCCTTCAAATGAGTGGATTCGGCTAGTTCAGCCACACGCGTTGCTGACAGGTGTATAAAATACAGCGCACAGCCATGCAATCTCCATAGACAAACAATGGCAGTAGAATGGCCTTACTGAAGAGCTCAGTGATTTTCAACGTGGCACCGTCATAGGATGCTACCTTTCCAACAAGTCAGTTTATAAAATTAGAGCTGCCCCGGTCAACTGTAAGTGCTGTTATTGTAAAATGTGAATGTCTAGGAGCAACAACGGCTCAACCGCGAAGTGGTAGTCTACACAAGCTCACAGAACGGGACCGCTGAGTGCTGAAGTTCATAAACATTGTCTGTCCTCAGATGCAACACTCCCTACCCGAGTTCCAAACTGCCTCTGGTAGCAAAATCAGCACAAGAACTGCTCGTCAGGAGCTTCATGAATTGGGTTTCCATAGCTGAGCAGCCGCACACAAGCCTAAGATCACCATATGCAATGCAAAGAGTTGGCTGGAATTGCGTAAAGTTAGCCGCCATTGGACTCTGATGCAGTGGAAAAGCGTTCTCCGGAGTGATGAATCACGATTTGGCGGATGCCAGGAGAATGCTACGTGCCCAAATGCGTAGTGCCAACTGTAAAGTTTGGTGGAGGAGAAATAATGGTCTGGGGCTGTTTTTCATGGTTCGGGCTACACCCCTTGGATCCAGTGAAGGGAAATCTTATTTCTACAGCATACAATGACATTCTAGACGATTCTGTGCTTCCAACTTTGTGGCAACAGTTTGGGGAAGGCCCTTTCCTGTTTCAGCATGAGAATGCCACCGTGCACAAAGCGAGGTCCATACAGAAATAGTTTGTCAAGATTGGTCTGGAAGAACTTGACTGGCCTGCACAGATCCCTGACCTCAACCCCAATCGAACACCTTTGGGATGAATTGGAACGCCGACTGCGAGACAGGCCTAATCGCCCAATATCAGTGCCAGACCTCATTAATGCTCGTGGCTGAATGGAAGCAAGTCTCCGGAGCAATGTTCCAACATCTAGTGGAAAGCCTTCCCAGGAGAGTGGAGGCTGTTACAGCAGCAAAAGGGGGACCAACTCCATATTAATGCTCAGGATTTTGGAATGACATGTTGGACGATTAGGTGTCCACATACTTTTGGTCATTTAGTTTACAGTGCATTCAGAAAGCCTTCAGACCCCACATTTTCTTAGGTTACAGACTTATTCTAAAATTGATTAAATTAAACATTTTTCTCATCAATCTACACACAATACGCCATAATGACAAAGAGAAAACAGGTTTTTAGAAATGTTTGTTCATTTATAAAAAATAAAAAAACAGAAATACTTTATTTACATAAGTATTCAGACCCTTTTGCTATGAGATTCGAAATTGAGCTCAGGTGTATCCTGTTTCCATGTCACAGCAAAGACCAAACCATGAGGTCGAAGGAATTGTCTAGAGAGCTCCGAGACAGGTTTGTTTTGAGGCACAGATCTGGGGAAGGGTACTAAAACATTTCTGAAGCATTGAAGGTCCCCAAGAACACAGTCGGCTCCATCATTCTTAAATAGAAGAAGTTTGAAATCACCAAGATTCTTCCTAGAGCTGGCCGACCGGCCAAACTGAGCAATCGGGGGAGAAGGGCCTTGGTCAGGGAGGAGACCAAGAACCCAATGGCCACACTTACAGAGCTCCAGAGTTCCTCTGATGAGATGAGAGAACCTTCCAGAAGGATAACCATCTCTGCAGCACTCCACCAATCAGGCCTTTATGGTAGAGTGGCCAGATGGAAGCCACTCCTCAGTAAAAGGCACATGACAGCCCACTTGGAGTCTGCCAAAAGGCAACTAAAAGACTCAGACCATGAGAAACAAGATTCTCTGGTCTGATGAAACCAAGATTGAAATCTTTGGCCTGAATGCCAAGTGTCACGTCTGGAGGAAACCTGGCATATTCCCTACGGTGATTCATGTTGGTGGCAGCATCATGCTGTGGGGATGTTTTTCTCTGGCAGGAACTGGGAGTCTAGTCAGGATCGAGGGAAAGATGAACGGAGCAAAGTACCAAGAGATCTTTGATGAAAACCTGCTCCAGAGTGCTCAGGATCTGCAGAGAATGGGAGAAACTCCCCAAACACAAGCTTGTAGCGTCACACCCAAGAAGACTCGAGACTGTAATCGCTGCCATAGGTGCTTTAACAAAGTACTGAGTAAAGGGTCTGAATACTTATGTAAATGTAATATATATWTTTTTTWATTTGTAATACATTTCTAAAAACCTGTTTTTGCTTTGTCATTATGGGGTATTGTGTGTAGATTGATGAGGGGAAAAAAATATTTAATACATTTTAGAAGTCTGGCTCATCCTTGGGAGCAATTTCCAAACGTCTGAAGGTACCACGTTAATCTGTACAAACAATAGTACGCAATAATAAACACCATGGAACCGTCATACCGCTCAGGAAGGAGACACGTTCTGTCTCCTAGAGATGAATGTACTTTGGTGCGAAAAGTGCAAATCAATCCCAGAACAACAGCAAACAACCTTGTGAAGATGCTGGAGGTACAAACAGGTACAAAAGTAAAACGAGTACTATATTGACATAACCTGAAAGGCCGCTCTGCAAGGAAGAAGCCACTGCTCCAAAACCGCCATAAAAAAAGCCAACCTACGGTTTGCAACTGCACATGGGGACAAAGATCATACTTTTTGGAGAAATGTCCTCTGGTCTGATGAAACAAAAATAGAACTGTTTGGCCATAATGACCATCGTTATGTTTGGAGGAAAAAGGGGGAGGCTTGCAAGCCGAAGAACACCATCCCAACCGTGAAGCACAGGGGTGGCAGCATCATGTTGTGGGGGTGCTTTGCTGCAGGAGGGACTGGTGCACTTCACAAAATAGATGGCATCATGAGGTAGGACAATTATGTGGATATATTGAAGCAACATCTCAAGACATCAGTCAGGAAGTTAAAGCTTGGTCCCAAATGGGTCTTCCAAATGGACAATGACCCCAAGCATACTTCCAAAGTTCTGGCAAAATGGCTTAACGACAACAAAGTCAAGGTATTGGAGTGGCCATCACAAACCCTGACCTCAATCCTATAGAACATTTGTGGGCAGAACTGAAAAAGCGTGTACGAGCAAGGAGGCCTACAAACCTGACTCAGTTACACCAGCTCTGTCGGGAGGAATGGGCCAAAATTCACCCAACTTTTTGTGAGAAGCGTGTGGATGGCTACCCGTAACATTTGACCCAAGTTAAACAATTTAAAGGCAATGCTACCAAATACTAATTTAGTGTATGTATACATCTGACCCACTGGGAATGTGATGAAAGAAATAAAAGCTGAAATAAATCATTCTCTCTCRTATTATTCTGACATTTCACATTATTAAAATAAAGTGGCGATCCTAACTGACCTAAGACAGGGAATTTTTACTAGGATTAAATGTTAGTAATTGTGAAAAACTGAGTTCAAATGTATTTGGGTAAGGTGTATGTAAACTTCCAAATTCAACTGTAGGTGTCTATACAATATGTACTGCGATTCTATATGTATCACGATTCTATATGTATTGCGATTCGATGTTGCAATTTTAATGCGATTTGATGTTCCAAACATATTGCTCACTATATAAACATCCTCTCACTTTCATCTGCTTTTATTTTCAGCAAACTTAACATGTGTAAATATTTGTATGAACATAAAAAGATTCAACAACTAAGACATAAACTGAACAAGTTCCACAGACATGTGACTAACAGAAATGGAATAATGTGTCCCTGAACAAAGTGGGGGTCAAAATCAAAAGTAACAGTCAGCTGCATTAAGTACTGCAGTACATCTCCTCCTCATGGACTGCACCAGATTTGCCAGTTCTTGCTGTGAGATGTTACCCCACCTCTTCCACCAAGGCACCTGCAAGTTCCCGGACATTTCTGGGGGGAATGGCCCTAGCCCTCACAACAACAATTCTTATTTACAATGACAGCCTACACTGGCCAAACCCGGACGACGCTGGGCCAATTGTGCACCACCCTATGGGACTCCCAATCACAGCCGGTTGTGATACAGCCTGGATTTGAACCAGGGTGTCCGTAGTGACGCCTCTAGCACTGAGATGCAGTGCTTTAGACCGCTGTGCCACTCAGGAGCCAAAATAATACCCTATTCCCTACATAGTGCACTATACAGGGGATATGGTGCCATTTGACACATACACCCACCTGTGTGCAGTAGCCATGGGCTCCAATGAGTGTGGTGTTGGGGACATCCATATCCTCTCTAACCCTGAGGAAAATGGGGAACAGGATCACAACAGCTACTTTATATGGCATGCATGCATTTTCTGTCTGTTCATATGCGTTGAATGTACACTACCATCGTACCGGTCAATAGATCTGGAGAGAATAGCAGAGATGGTGAGCAATATACACCCTAAGGCTCCGGACTCAAACTACAAAGAAAGAAATCACCAGTTTAGTCAAGTGTGAGAAAAAGAATCYAACAGAAATATCTAACCGAAACCCTCAAAGTAGACAAGAGTGCATGCTTTGGCATTTGACATGGGCACATAAGGATATTGACTATATAATACATATAGAGTAATCTCACCTGTTGAATATGCTGTTCCACAAGCAACTGAAGGTCCTTTAGATTGTCAACATCAATACATGTAATCTATAACAAAAGAGTTTTAGGAAAGACGTTTGTCCAAATTGCATCAAAGATATCAAGAACCTCATCCTCAAACCTAGTTCATAACTGATGGTCACATTATTAAGATATCTGGGAACAATAATAATATAATTGGATTAGAGTAAATGTTTTAAAATGTTATAATTTCTCCTAGAAAAACACACTGTCTACATACTGTACAGTAGATGGCTGAAGCTAAGCAGGGTTGGTCCTGGTCGGTCCCTGGATGGGAGACCAGATGCTGTCTAACACCCCCCTTCCTCTGGTCTAAAATAAAATATCCCAATGCCCCAGGGCAGTGATTGGGGACATTGACCTGTGTAGGGTGCCGRCTTTCGGATGGGACGTTAAACTGGTGTCCTGACTTTCTGTGGTCACTAAAGATCCCATTGCAGAGTAGGGGTTTTAACCCCGGTGTCCTGGCTAAATTCCCAATCTGGCCCTCATACCATCAAGGCCACCTAACAATCGCCAGCTTCCAATTGGCTCATTCTTCCCCCCTCCTCTCCCCTGTAACTATTCCCCAGGTCGTTGTGAAAATAAGGGTAAAAAATAGATGACAAGAGGGTAGAGACTATCCCTAACATTACTGTACCTTTTCTAGTACTCCTTCAGATCTATGGTGTCCTGTAGGGGTGAAATGATTTCTTCCTGATGTTCTGAAAAACAACATTGGTAACAGAAAGGTTTATAAAAGGACAACCTTGGCTTACACCTTTTAAAACAAGGGTTGTATTCATTTGTGCACACAGTACCAAAACATTTTGCAACGGAAAACAATGGTTTCTTATTGGACAAGTTTGGGTAGTCCCTCCTTGTTTCAGTCCGTTTTCTGCCTAGTGAATACGACCCTGTATTTTCATGTTGACATTCTCTATAAAGTGGTTTTGATTCTGCTGGCTAGATCCCAACAAGGAACAGAGAGAGTTTATAACTTACATGGCGATGGTGGCTTTTTTCCCCTCCCCAGCCCTCCACAGGATCTCAGCAGTGGCTAACGTGAGGCACTTTGTTCTCACAGCACCAGAGGGTCTTAATCTCCTGGTGACAAAATGCCATGTGAAGTCATCTGAAGTCAAGACGTAATTAAATACTGGAACTTACAAAAAGTTCCATGACTTAATACTCACTGATGTAAATCAAGAAAGCACTCATTGATGTGAATTAATGGTTTGTGAAGAACATTTAATGTATCATAATAAAGTCTACGTCACAAATGGCACCCTATTCCTGATATAGTGCACTACATTTGACCAGAGACATTTGGGCCCTGGTCCAAAGTAGTGCGCTAAATATGGAATAGGYTGCAATTTGGGACACAGCCTAGTACATGTGGGCAATCTGACAGAGAAACATGAATGAATGCTGTTCTTACTGGTGCCCTGCGTCGCTGCCGGTCCCCTCAAATAGAAGTTTCTGCAGAATACAAGCCTGGACTGAAGCCAGAACTCCACAAGGACCACCCTGGAAGGTCAATACAGTGACATTGCTAAATTACATGACCATAGACCTGAACATAACAACCAAGATAACCAATATTATCATGATTATAATGATTTGTTCCAAGGGATGGAGCTCTAGAGCCTAAATGCATCCCAAATTGGCACCCTATTTCCTACATAGTGCACTACTTTTGACCAGGACCCTATGGGCCATTTAGGACTCAGCTCCTGTGTGATTGATGTTTTAGTCTCTGCAGACTGGTACAACAACAGCATTTCAAAGGTGATCCAATCCTTCCTTCTTCTGAACAAGCCCATATCTCAGATCAGGTGTATTGGTCCTACCTTCTTCTGAACAAGCCCATATCTCAGATCAGGTGCATCGGAGAAAGTGAAGCTCTGACTCCTCCACTCGGCACTGAAACAACTGGTCCTGGAGCCAAGGATGAGCTCTTTCAGGGCCTGGTAAAAACACACAGACATCACAGGACATCACAGCATTTTAACTCAAACCAGGCAAAATATCTGAGCTTTAGTAATCGTGTATGGGTCCCAAATGGCACCCTATTCCCTAAATAGTGCACTACTTTTCATTCACGGAGGGCCCAGTGTCGGCCCTCCTTGGAAAGAATTTGACACATCTAAAAACCTACAATGGCAGTATGCTGGTCCATGGGTTGACTATCAGAAGTGGTTTGAGGCAAACTGGAGGAGTGGCAGGACACTCTGGAGAGCTCACGCAACTCCTCATCATCATCAATGTCATCTGCAACAAAGTACATGGTCCATGTCATCCAATACTGCAAAAGAGGTGTCATAATGATAACAATTATAGACATTGAGTGAATGTTGCATTCAGCTTGATAAAATGTAATAATTACCCAAAATCATCTCCGACATGTGCACATCAACATTTTGATTGGTCATTGATTTTGTTCTAAAAAAAATATACATCAGTAAAATAAATATATATTAAATAGGTTACAGTAAGAAATCAGAAATTCCCTAGTCAGTAAAATGCTTGAAGGAAACTCAAATCTACTTACTTGCTGGTCTTGTGCTTGTCTTTTCCTACTCTCTCAAACCCATAGCCATCTTGATCAAATCCTCTCCCCAGTGTGCTGCGCCGCGGCTGTTGGCTTTCTCTCATGGGGTCAGCAGTGGAGAGCTCTGTCAACCCTTTAACCATTCTCTGTGACTGGACAGTAGTCAACAGAGGCCCATCGCTGATGTTTTTGTGGTTTTCATCATTTGCCAGAAGAAGATTAGGGCCTCCCAACCGTCGAGTCTGACGTTTTCTATTCGATTCCTTAGAGAGAACACAATTCACATCAGAAAATAAGGGAACAAAGCGAGCTGTTAATTTGTATGTACCACAAGAGTCAGCTTAGTGAAGATCTTGTATCCATGACTATGAATATAACATCTCTCATAACAATACAGGGTCGTATTCATTCAGCACCAAACAGGGATCTGAGCTTGTCCAATAAAAAAACACTTTTAATTTTACGTTAAGAAGTGTTTTACTACAGTGTGTACGAATGAATACGACACAAGTTTCATTGAGTCAAACTGTACCTGGGGGGAACTAGCTATGGGACCTGCCATCATGCCTCGTCTGAGGCGGCTTGTTTTGTTCTTATGAGTACTCTCTGTGGTGACGACCGTGTTTTTGTCTGAAAAGGATTCCCTTTTAGCGGCGCTGTCATTGTCTAGGAAGGAGGGTACATGCTGTCGGTCCTGCTGGCCGTCTGAGGAAAGGCTATGGCTCCAGAAACTTCTCTGGGTAGTTGTTGGGGGAGTATCTGACACTTCAAATGATGATAATGTACCATGAGGTGGACAGACAACCTCTGAAAGTGACCTGGAACAGAAATAATTCACATCAAAATAAGCCTTTTGAAAATAACCTGACATGAGTCATATTTAGATGATTATGATGAAAACCTTGACATGTCAGTTTTGTTGAAAATAAATCTAGTAGTGTTCTCTTCTGCCCTGCTGTGGTCATACACTGTTGGTGTCAATATTGGAGACTTTGTCACCAACTTCTGTGTAGTTGATACGGTCTGGATGACATCACTGTTGAAGACTGGCCTGTCCTCTTTATGTCCTTCAATGTGATGTCTTACAATGATTTCCAACATTGATTTCAGGGGACAGTCTTGGGCCTATCACGAAAACATAACAAGCAGCTGTGTGTTAATAAATGAAAGCTGGGGCACTTTACTTTCAAACTCATCTGCCTCTTCTTTGATTAGCCTACCTTGTTGTTTTTATATAGACCTTCCAAATGAAGAATTTGTCGCAGATCGGATCTATTGTTGATGCTGCCATCTGTACGAGGATGCTCTTCATCCATGCAGGCAATCGTTCTCTTGAGTCCCTGTAGTGTGTGCAGGTAAACAAACATTGACTTAGCCRGTAACACAATCAGGCAAGCTAGCGAAATGTAATGTTTGCTACCTGTAAGGTATAGCTAACGTAAAGTTAAAACATCCAAGATGATATCAATACGTTGAACTGACTTGAAGTTGTTACTAATAATGCTACGTTAATGTCAAAGATCTGTGTTAATGTTCTCTGTCTGAAAAAACATCTTTACCCTCACAGATTGAACGGTGGTGTTTTCTACTGTAGCTAACGTTAGTAACGTTACTCAGCCAGTCTAGCCAGCTGAAAGATAGCGTTTTCATTTTATTCCAATTTCAAATGTGCACAGCTCTCCACCTACCTTCCGACTGAGAAATTCCCGCACAAGCGATGCAGCAACTTCTTCTACTCGTACAACCATAACTTGTGGCATGAACGACAAATTCCCCCACAAAAAAAGTATATTTAGCCAGTTAGCTACCTAACCAGCTAGCGACAGGCTACATACAGCACAGTATCACAGATAGAACAACGGTAATAATTGACAGTAATGGTCTGTTTCTATGGTTACAGTGCATGCGTGTTGCTGGGCCAAGAGAGGCTTCGTCATGCGTCATCCTTCCGCTTCTTCTTCTTCAATGTTTTATGGCAGACTATACCTATTGGTGTATTGCCGCCACCTACTGTAACGGGGGGCGGTTCATTCATCGACAGTATTCCTTGTAATGCCTCTGCAGAAAAGTCCCTGAGTCCCAAAAAACGCTCAGCCACACTCACAATGATGCCTATTTTCTAAAATTTCCTCTCTGTTTGCGCTGTGCAGTTGATAACCAAAGTAATACGTCCACCTTCGTGCAACATGTCAGGATCCCTCTGTTAACAAGGAACCATCTTGTGTCTTACTTCTTCAACTTCACTCCTTTCTTCCACTCTTCTCAATGCCTCCGGATAGGAGACATGCTGGACAGCCCTTATTCTTGCCACTTCCGTCTCCTTCACCTTAACAGGACACTTCAGAAATTTGGGTGCATGTTCACAACCACAATTGCAGCATTTAGGCTCAGCTGGCATATAATACTCCTACTGTCTACACCTGACACATTTACAAATTTACATTTATCACACTGCATAGGTTTAGGTTTGGGCATGACGCCTCTCACAGGGAATATCATATAAACCAAATACACATGAGATGGGAGAGACGCTTCATCAAAAAACAATAGAATGGATGGAGTGGCTTCAGCACTCAATTTACCATGCAGGTCAGTCATTGTGCACCAACCGCTTGATCCAAATCTTCAGCTACAGTACCAGTAAAAAGTTTGGACACACCTACTCATTCCAGTTTTTCCCCCAGTTTTTTWAAAAACGATTTTCTAAATTGTTGAATAATAATGAAGACATCAAAACTATTAAACAACACATATGGAATTATGTAGTAACCAAAAAAAAAGTGTTAAACAAGTCAAAATATTTTTTATATTTGAGATTCTTCAAAGTAGCCACCCTTTGCCTTGATGACAGCTTTGAACACTCATAGCTCTGTTCAGGGCGGTCTTCAGAGAGGGGGGTGAGAGACTATTCCAACTCCAGCAGGGTGCCCAGACCCCTTCGGAGTATGCCCCCATCTTTCGGACTTTGGCAGCCTCCAGCAGACGAAAGGAGCMGATGCTCCACACCCTATCCTGAAGAGGAATGCTCGAGGAGGTCCAGAGGGGGTTGGCGTGCCGGGACGACAACCTTTCCTTGGACGCGCTCGCCGCGATGGCCATCKATCTGGACAACCTTCTTCGGGAGCGCTGGCGCACCACTCGCCTTTCGCCCTCCTCCTTTGGGTGTCCTAAGGCAGGACCTGAACCCATGGAGGTAGGGGACACACAACTCTCTGCGGCAGAGCGGTGTTGTCGGAGACAGCTGGGGCTTTGTTCCTATTGTGGCCAGGAGGGGCACCAGCTTCAGCAGTGTCTGGTGCATCCTAACCCGGGGTCCACAGGAGCAGAGGGGCGGCACCGTGATCATCCGTCTCCCGGGGTAGGCGTGATTATTCCATCATCGCTTTCCGCCAAACAATTCCTGGTTTCCATTTCACTGGCTGGCTGTCCCTCATGTGTTGTCTCTACAGCCGCAGGGAATTTCATCGACCAGGCCACCTCCCTGAACATTGTCGTGTCTTTGGCATCATTAAATTGAAGACTGTTATTTTATCAAATCAATTCTCTGTAATTATTATTATATGATTAAACTAATCAWGTAAATGTAATTAACWAYGAAGTCGGGGCACCAAGGAAAATCTTCAGATTACAAAGTTATAATTTTCCTAATATAACTTTTCAGATATTTTAYTATCTGATCAATTAGTCATCTAATTAATGAATTATTCTTTACCTCACGTTAGTCTCATTCCAAACGTCGTAAATTGTTGGTTATCTGCACGAACCCATCCTTCACTATGAATCATCCATACATCAATTGTCTTAATCATTTATTTACTAACTAACTAAATAATCACAGAAATGCATAAACAAACAAACAGTAGATATAGTTACAAGGAAATMATAGGTGATGTTCCCTAGTGGGCTAAGCCGATATGGCGACTTGGTAGACAAAGYGAAGTGGGTGTGGACTGAGAAGGGRGGGAAAGACAAAAGAGTCACTACACAGTTGATAATTATATTGATTGAAATGCTAATCCTTTGCATATGAACGCTCACTCATTCCGGAATAATTGCAATTAATATATATTTATGCTCAGTGTGTCGTCGTGATCTCTGTTGGAATCATCRGTCTTTCTGTTGGAAAGTTCATCTGATCGWCTCTGCTCCCATGAAGTATCTCGTGGTTAGAATGGATACTTCAGAGTCCCATTCAGAAATGCCTTTATAGAATAGATGTTTRGGCGGTTGTCAGTCTTCGCATTCAATGGTACATAATTCCTAGCTGCAGACTAGTAATCAGTATCGAAGAGTTGCTCTTATTCTGTTGGAATCGATAGTCTCAGAGTTTCAACAGCCATTACAACCTTAGCTTATACTGAGATTCTTGTGGTCTCTACTCAACCTTAGCTCCCTCAGCTGACCGAGATAGGCATGGTCTGAAGGGAATACCTTCAGGTGGGAGTTATATTCGTAACAGTAGAAAAGGACTGTCCCATCATGCCAGATCAATATCTGTGCACATGGGGCGGGCCAATGACTTAGTTAAACTTTAAAGGGAATACAATTCTCTCACATTAACGGTTTAAAATCACATTACACAATTTCACAAATAGTTTCATCTTTACTCATTCATTTTATACAATAATTAGATGCAAGCCTCATAACGGAGGCTCCTGTATAAACAGAGTTATGGTAATGTGGCTGTATTGTCTTTCCTGAGGTCACAATCATGAAATAAAACGTACCGGTCGTAGCTGGTTTCTCCACCGACCGTTTACACATACTCCAAAACATGGATATTGTTCAGTTCTCAAGTTCTGTGATGTAGAAGAAATTCCTTTGTACTACTGTGAAGCTTTCTCTCTATATACTGCATGAGGGAGAGAGTCTCCTCCAGGAATATATGACCTGAGATAACAAAACCTGGGTGTAAGAGGGAGAGAGAGGGGGAAGGCACTCGCTATACCCAAAGAGGGCCACGTCGTGACAACATCGTCTCGTACCCGCTCTCCTCTCCTTGGATAATCGACCATTGGGATCCGGCACAATCACGCACATCACAGCACCACTCACCCTCACCGTGGGATCCATGCACCAAGAAAGCCTTCCCTTCCTCATCATCACTGCACCGTACACTAAGCCATCCTCAGCCTCCCGTGGCTCCAACGTCATGACCCCACCATCTCCCCACCACGTCGGTTGAGAGTTCTGTGGTTGCCTTCCAGCACGACATCCCAGAGGTTTACCAGGATTTCCGTTAAGTTTTCTCCAAGACCCGCGACACCTGTCCGCCCATTCACCTCCCCTGCATCGGCAGGCTTCTTCTTCGTGGCCAAGAAGGACGGAGGTCTATATCTGTGCATTGTTTACAGAGGCCTCAATTACATCACCACCAGGTACTGCTACCCTCTTCTGGTGCCGGCCGCTATCGACCAGCTCCGCGGTGCCCGTTTTGTTTTACTAAACTGGACCTGCAAAGTGCCTACGATCTGATCCGCATCCGGGAGGGGGATGAATGGAACCTTCAGTATGATGTATGGCCACTACGAGTACTTGGTGATGCCTTAWAAATTAGCCAGTGCTCCGTCGGTATTCCAGGCATTCATGAACGAGGTGTTCCGGGACATGCTCYGGCGCCAGGTGGTCATGTATATCGACATCCTGGTCTACTCGGCTACCTTGGAGGATCACATCGCCCACGTCCAAGTAGTCCTGGGATACCTACTGGAGAACTGTCTGTAAGTGAAAGCGAAAAGTGCCAGTTCCATCAGGTAGCTGTCTTCTTGATTAACCGGATCAGCCCGCAAGGAGTGACGGTGGATGAGAGGAAGGTCGAGGCAGTCAGGTCATGGCAAGTCACAACCACTGCAAAGGGGCTACAACGTTTTTGAGGGTTTGCCAAATTCTACCGCTGCTTCATTAAAAACTTTGGCTCCATTGCCTCTCTCCTCAAGGGTGGTCCCCGTAAGTTGGTGTGGAGTCCTGCAACCGATGAGGCCTTCCGTCTACTGAAGGGGTGTTTCACCTCCTCCCCGTTGCTGAAAGACCCAGATCCTACACTGCCCTTCGTGGTGAAGGTGGACGCTTTTGAAGTGGGCATGGGMGCCGTCCTGTGCCAACGCCAAGGTAACCCACAGAAATTGTATCCATGTGCCTACTACTCACCAACAATCGGAACCTGGAGTACATATGGACAGGGAGATGGCTGAATCCGCACCAAGCAAGGTGYGCCCATGTCTTTACTAGATTTACCTTCACCCTGTCATATCGCCCAGGTTCAAAGAACATCAAAGCCGATGCCCTGTTCCGTCAACACGATTCAGGAGWTGTTCCTGTCCTGAGTGTGCCCATCATTCCACCCTCCCGAGTCATTGCCCCCGTGCTTTGGGATGTAGACATGGACATCCGCCAGGCTCTGGAGAGGGAACCCACGCCTGCTACCTGCTTTCCGGTGCGCACCTACGTCCCCACGGGGGTAAGGGATCGGCTGTTGACCTGGGTGCACACATCCCTCGCCGCTGGACACCCAGGTATCACCCGCACCATTCAATCCATTACCACCATGTACTGTCGGCCTACCTTGGCGCAGGACGTCGCCCGCTATGTCAACTGCTGCTCCGTACATGCCCAAACCAAATCTCCCCGGCACGCTCCAGCATGGAAACTCCTTCCCTTTCCCGTACCTCAGCGGCCTTGGTCCCATCTGTCCATAAATTTTGTTACTGATCTTACCCCATCTGATGGTTCCACCGCTATTATGGTTGTTATGGACAGATTGTCAAAATCCTGCCGTTTTATCCCTCTCTCTGGTCTCACTACCGCTCTCCAGGTCGCTGAGGCACTGTTTCAGCAGGTCTTCCGGAACTATGGTCTTCCGGAGGACTTAGTCTCTGACGGTGGCCTTAGTCTCTGACGGTGGCCTCCAATTCACGTTGTGGGTATGGAGAGCCTTCATGGAGAAGCTGGGGGCCACGGCCAGCCTCACATCTGTGTACCGGCCTCAGTCCAACGGGCAGGTGGATAGGATCAACTAGGAGCTAGGGAAATATCAGGGACACCAGACCTGGTTTTCATAGCTGATTTTGATAAAGTACGACTGGAGTTTTTATATAAATGCCTAGAATATTTAAATTTTGGGGAATCTCTTATAAAATGGGTTAAAATTATGTATAGTAACCCTAGGTGTAAAATAGTAAATAATGGCTACATCTCAGAAAGTTTTTAACTATCTAGAGCAGTAAAACAAGGTTGTCCGCTATCGGCATATCTATTTATTATTGCCATTGAAATGTTAGCTGTTAAAATTAGATCAAGCAATAATATTAAGGGATTAGAAATCCGTGGCTTAAAAACTAKGGTGTCATTGTACGCTGATGATTCATGTTTTCTTTTAAAACCACATTTAGAATCTCTCCACTGCCTCATAGAGGATCTAGATACTTTTGCTATCCTCTCTGGATTAAAACCAAATTATGATAAGTGTACTATATTACGTATTGGATCACTAAACAATACACATTTTACATTACCATGTAGTTTACCAATTAAATGGTCTGACGGAGATGTGGACATACTCAGTATACAAATCCCAAAAGAAAGAAATGATCTCACTCCAATACATTTTTATAGAAAGTTAGCAAAAATAGATAAGATCCTGCTACCATGGAAAGGAAAATACCTGTCTATTTGTGGAAAAATCTCCCTGATTAACTCTTTAGTCATATCACAGTTTACCTTTTTGCTTATGGTTTTGCCTACACCTAGCGACCTGCTTTTTAAATTATTGTTAAAAGATTTTATCAAGGTTTAAGATAAATGATMAAATAATTCTACCCGGAAACTTAACCATTAGGATTAGAGGTTATGTAGCATGGACAAGGAGTAATTAAAGCTGATAAACATAAGACCAACTAGGTTGGACATGGGAAGAGAGGAATGTATGTGTGTGCCGAAAGAAAACAAAGAGGAGCCTTAACCTATGTTTGAACCGACCCGGCTATAACTCTGGGGAGATAAGATAGGACAGGGAGAGCCCACAAAATGAGGTGGAAACTGAGCTGCACTTCCTAACCTCCTGCCCAATGTATGACCATATTAGAGAGACATATTTCCCTCAGATCACACAGATCCACAAAGAATTCGAAAACAAATTTTGATAAACTCCCATATCTACTGGGTGAAATTCCACAGTGTGCCATCACAGCAGTTGTGACCTGTTGCCCAAGAAAGGGCAACCAGTGAAGAACAACACTTGTAAATAAACCCATATTTATGTTATTTATTTCGCCTTGTGTACATTTAACCATTGTAATTACAACACTGTATATATATAATATGACATTTGTAATGTCTTTATTGTTTTGAAACTTCTGTATGTGTAATGTTTCCTGTTAATTTTTATTGTTTATTTCACTTTTGTATATTATCTACCTCACTTGCTTTGGCAATGTTAACACATGTTTCCCATGCCAATAAAGCCCCTTGAATTGAATTGAATTGAATTGAGAGCCCCTCCAGGTTTCCCGTATCTGGGGGGGACTGGAACTGTCAGCTGAGTGGTAATAAACTGTGGTAAGACTCCAGGAGAAAAAGAGAGAATCCAAATGTTAGTGTGTATGTATGTGCGTAGGTTAAGAGAAGGTTATAAAAGGAACGTCTTTGTATATGCACAGCAGAGCTCTCGCAAATAAACTTGGATTTGATCAATTGTGAGCTGGGAATTCTGTCTGTGTCATTTAAAACCAGAACTTTACAACCTCTGGGTTGCAGACCGATTAAGATAATTGAATTTTATGAACGTTGATTACAAAATTCTATAACAATTATATGCACAAAAAAGATTCCATTTTATTTGAAACGGCAAGCCAGACAAATTAAAAGGGCCTATTTATATTACGAATATGAATTCGGAGGGCAGAAATTATTAAAGCATTGGACCTCTCACTAAAGGCATCAGTCATACAAAAGTTATATTTAAATCCAAACTGGTTCTCTAGTAAATTGGTAAGAATGTCTAATCCTATGTTTAKAATGGGCCTTTTCCCCTTTATTCAGATTACACCTGCTCACTTTCGGTTGTTTGAAAAGGAAATAATCTCCAAAATATCATTATTTCTTAAACAAGCCTTAGAAGGTTGGTTGCAATTTCAGTTTAATTACACCTGCAAAGACAGAACAAATAATACAACAAACATTGTGGTTAAACTCAAATATTCTAATTGATTTAAAAATATATATTTTTCGAAGAAGTGTTTAAAAAAGGTATAATTTTAGTGAATGATATCATAAATAGGACTGGTGGAGTTATGTCACAGCTAACACAGACATATGGAAAAGTCTGCTCTACCCAAAATTACAATCAATTAATTGCAGCATTACCACAAAAATGGAAGAGGCAAGTAGAAGYGGGAAAAAATTAAGGAACTTGTATGTCGGCCCTGTATTAAAGAACATWAATGGTTAAAGAAAAGTGTGATAAATAAAAACATATACCAATTTCATTTAAGGACCAAAAAACTGACAGCTGTGCAATATAAATTGCTAAATAGTTGGGAAGAGATTTTCGATGTGCCCATTCCATGGCACATGGTTTATGAATTGATACGCAAAACTTCGAATTTTTTATTTTAAATTACTATAGAAAATTATTGCAACCAATAGAATGTTATATATATATGGGGATACAATATTCCCAGCTCTGCAGATTCTGCTGTGAGGTGGCAGAGTCAATAGATCATTTATTTTGGTACTGTCCATATGTAGCTTGTTTTTGGTCACAGGTCCAGGAATGGCTGAAGAATTGCAACATTTGCCTAGAACTAACGCTGCAGATAACAATACTGGGTGATTTGAAAAGCCATAGTCAATCAATAAGTAATATAATTATTATTTTAGCAGAAATGTTACTTTTTAATTTACAATCTGTAGAAGCTATGAGAGTAGAAAGGTTCAACACTTTTGTGAAGCATCACTGCACAGTTGAAAAATTTATGGCAAATAGAAATCCAAAATGGATGATGTTGAGAGATAGATGGGAGGGGTTGAATGGAGCTGAAGGCTGGGACTAATAACAAGATAACCAATGTAAAACATATGGGGTCTGTAAAATGTATATAGGTTCAGAACTTTTGTTAAATAGCACAGTTACAAATAGAAATCAAACTGGATGGACATCAGAATTAGAGGAAGGACTAAAAACAAATAAAATATAACTATTGTAAAATAAATTGTTTCTGTAAAATGTGTATAAGATATATAAACTGAAGGTAGAAGAAGCCTAGGTGTTTATTGGTTTACTCTAATTGGGGGAAGGGTGGTAGGGTTTGCAGGGAATAATAAAGGTATATTCTAAAAAAAAAAGTATGTCTGTCTATATAGGTACAGTATGTGTACGTAAATATGTGTATATGTATGTATATGAATATATTTACCCCAAAAATATGGGGTATTGGAAATGATGCAGACAATTACATTGATGGAAGCAACATTCTTTCCGCAATATTAAGCTGATCCACCCCTTAAAAACATTTTCAAAAAAGGAGCAGGGGAGGTTACTTAGGTGTCTCTGCCAAGACCGGCAGGAGAAGTGGGCCCGGTTCCTTCCCTAGGCGGAGTACGCCCAGATCTCACTTTGTTACTCCTCCACCGGGCTGACTCCCAGTGCGTCCTGGGATATCACCTGGTCCTGGCCCCGTGGATCCCAAGGTTGACCGGAGTCCCTGCGGTGGACGAGTGGTTCCGGCGCTCAGAGGAGTTTTGGAATGCTGCCCACGTGAGGCTCCAGCGCCATCCACCGCCAGAAGGAGCAGGCGGACCGCCACCACAGTGAGGCTACCATGTTCCATCCTGGTGATTTGTGTCTGGCTCTCCACCAGAAACCTCCCACTCCGCCTGCCCTGCCGGAAGCTGAGCCCCCGGTTTGTGGGGTCCTTCAAGGTCCTTCCAGAGGATCAACGAGGTAACATATTGTTTACAACTCCCCATCAACTACTGGATTTCACCCTCTTTTCATGTTTCCCTCCTCAGGCTGGTGGTTCTGGTCCTCTGGCTGGTGCCGCCCCCCACAATACCCCTCCACCTCCCCTGGACATCGATGGGAACCCCGACTATGTTGTCAGGTCCCTCCTGGACTCCCGACGTTGTTGGAGTTGGCTCCAGTACCTGATGGACTGGGAGGGGTACGGCCCAGAGGTGCGCCTCGTCCTGTGGCTGGAGCCGTGCATCAGGGGGGGCGGTACTGTCACGCCTACTCCCGCTCCTCCGCTCCAGCACTTGACGTCGCCGGTCTCCTAACTGGCAACCATCATTATGAACATCTGCTCCCCATCGTTACGCAAACCTGTACTTCATCATCACATTGATTACTCTCCCTTTATTTAGCCCTCAGTCATCAGGCAGTATTGGTTCTGTCACGTTCAGTACTCTTCTCCTGTTTTGTTGATCTGCCTTTTTCTTATTATTAAACTCACCTTCTCCACCTGCTTCCTGATTCCCAGCGTATACGTTARATGTAGCATGTAGCATGTAGCATTTATTTTTGTGTAGTATAGAATAGATATGATATATACGTTGGGGCACAAACTATAGGACTGAACACAATAAGTTGCAGAATAGTCCTCTTCACATAGTCATCAATGCATGGTCTACGCAGTATGCCACAAAGTAAACAATACTGTCATTACACAATATGCATGTGAGTATTAGGCCTACTGTCTCACACTATTCCGTGTGTATTCTCTGTATCCCTAGGCAACGTGTTGGTGTACTCCATATGTCCCCCCCAACCATGAGTCCACCAGAAGTACTGTCACATAGGCCTAGCTGTTTGTTTTCTGGTTCAACAGCTTGGGCAGCATCTGCATGGCTGTGGTGTTCTCCTGTGGAGGGCACTTTGTCCTCTACACGTATGAAAATGGCTTTTAGATGGTCATACTATCTGTTGATAAGCAACTGATTGCTAAGGTTATGGTTTAGAATAAGGGTTAGGATAAAGATTAAGGATAGGGTTAGGGTTAAGTTTAGGGTTATATATTTGAAATGTACTGATAGTCTGTAGAGCATCTACATTTTACTTTGAGATTTTTGTAATTTAGCTGACTGTCTTATCCAGAGCGACTTACAGTTAGTGCATTCATCTTAAGATGAATATCAGGTCTCTATCTCCAGCTTAGTAACCATAACACAGGCTTTTCTTACTCCTTTTTCATATAACCTATTCTCTTCTCCACTCGCCAGGCCTTCTAATTTCTTTACTGAGCCATATGTGGTAGGCCCGAGTCATCACGTTAACTTCCTGTTCTTCATATATCTGCCAGTAGAGCTCATCTATGTCAGTTCCATTTCCTGTCTGTTCTCATAGAAACCCTGTTGCGATACTTCTATTTGCTACCATCATTAATCTTTTCTCTTCGATTGAACAACTCATCAGCCAATTCAATTAGGACATGTGGAGTTAAATAACTACCCTTTTAAAATCTTAATCCTTAAAGAAGAAAATGTAATTCCTCCTGTGCTTTTATCCAGCAACCCCCTAGGCCTGAACACTCACTCTCTATTTCTATGCTGGTCTTATGTTCTTCTTTCAATCTATGTACAATAATTATCACTTATTGTACACATATAATCACCTTGCGCAATATTTTCCTATCTTTTCCCCATTTCAACGCCCACGTAGAGCAAGCCAGAGTTTATAACAAGAGCAAGCAGAAAGCGAAAGCAAAGTTTCAGACTACTCATCCACTCCTTGTGCTTTAGCACCCTCCTCTGCTCTCCCCATTCAGGATGTTTCTTTTCTGAGAATTCCAGAATGTCAGCTGAAATGGCGYGTAAGTACAGCAGCAACTACAAAATTGCCACTTATGTTTTGGACATTTACAGGGGTTTTCAAATCATTTTCAAGGTTGCTTAATATTGTTTATGCACTGTATATTACATCCTTACATTTGGATATTGAGATACAGTATAGTACTAATGATGCAAATATATTAGTTACCACAGTAACCAAAAGGCTCAGAGTTATGATAAATAGGAGTAGAGATAGTATGCTTGAGTCCTTAAAAAAATAGTAATAGGCATCGAAACTGTACTGACAGTACAGCTGTACTGGAACTGATTAGGGGAGTGAAGTACCGTATAAGTAGGATACAGTAAAATAATGTATAAGCCCTGGTTTTAGATAATATCTATTGATTTTGAAGGCCTGCCCAGACAGGAAGAAGTTCACAAAGGGTATTACCTCGATGGACATAGTTTTACTAAAAGTTATCCCTGACGTTGTATATAAATGTCTTGCTATGACCATAGCTACTCTACTTCGAACAAGCATAGCAGGTCTGTGTCTTCCTATCAGGCTTTGCAATTTGCATCTCGTGATTTTTGTGAAATGTTTCTGAGTATTTMACATCTTTCGGAAATGTCAATATAATATTCACACTAACTGTCTAGCTCCCCAAGCTGGTCAGCCCGTGTCAGTAACAGTGGGTGTTGTATGGAACTTCACATTGGATCCTCCACCACCACAACCGCCACGACTTACAGGTGGGTCATTCCACAATCCACAGCATTATTGAAACAACAGATTCAAAAGTTGTGTTTTTCGAACTATATTACAACGTATTACAATGTAAAGTGCTTTGAGCATCTGGTAAAGTGCTATACAGTACATACAATCAATTCTAAATATTATTATTAGTGTCTGCATTGTGTCTCCAATTAGAGAGAGGAAAACATGTTGGTGACTTTCAGTCCTTTCTCTGTTCCTCTCTCCAGTATGGGCCACACTTGTGTTCACTGTTATAACCGTTTGCCGGATCGTCATAGGTCAGTTACATTTCTGTTTAGACATGCATTTCCTGTGGAACTTCCCCTATTTCTATCCTGTTACCTCTATCATATTGTTTATTACCACCTAAAGTGCTTATTTCCATACATAGGTGTCGTGTACAAAAATGATTGCCCCCAGCAACCGTACATCCCCAACTACCTGCTATGGATGGCCATCTTCAACCTGATTATGACAACATGGATGTCGTTCCCCTGGGAACCAGAGGGGAGGGGGCAGCAGACCCCAAAGAGCTGTATCTGTGTCTCACTGCAGTTCTTGCTGGCTTTGTCAGTGTTCTGTTGGATCATTGCTGGTGAGAGAAAGTATTGCTGTAAAAACATGAACACAAGGTAGAGGGCTGTAATTGTTTGTTTCATTATCAACACATTTCAAGTTTTAAAAAAAACACATAACTTTTATGTAATACACAAAACATAAAATATATTTTCAGGTCTGTATATTGTTAATATAAATGTAATTGAAACATTGTATTGTTTTCTGGTTTGCTTAATATATGGAATTTAAAAGTATTAATACTTTTGATACTTAATTATATTTAAAACCAAATACTTTTAGATTTTTACTCAAGTAGCATTTTACTGGCTGACTTTCACTTTTACTTGAGTCATTTTCTATTAATGTTTCTTTACTTTTACTCAAGTGTGACAACTGGGTACTTTTTCCACCACTGTGTGTGTCACAGATCAGGTGAGCAATCTGATTGCTTACAATGAAGGGGGAAATATGCACTATACAAACAAAACAAACAATGACAAAGTATAATACTACACAGAAGGTGTGGCCTAGTCACGTTCTACAGGTCTGTATATTGTCAATAAAAATGTAATTGACACATGGTATTGTTTTCTTTATGACCTATTTGTCAAAACTGTCTGCAGGAAATGTGTGGATCTTCTCTATATACCAACCCAACTACGACCCGACCCGTTCAGACGGCCAGTACTGCAACAAGACCCTGTACACGTTTGCCTTCTGGAACGCAGTGCTTGAAACCTTGGTGTTGGGAGCGATGCTAGCTAACTGCTGCAAAGGTCTGTTCTGTGGCATTCTGCTAAATGGACAACCACAGCCAGACAGAGACTTCCACAGGAACGTCTGAAGGAGGGATGGAATGTTTGAAGGAGGGATGGAACGTTTGAAGGAGGYATGGAACGTTTGAAGGAGGGATGGAACGTTTGAAGGAGGGATGGAACGTGTGAAGGAGGGATGGAACGTGTGAAGGAGGGATGGAACGTGTGAAGGAGGGATGGAACGTTTGAAGGAGGGATAGAACGTTTGAAGGAGGGATGGAACGTTTGAAGGAGGGATAGAACATCTGAAGGAGGGATGGAACGCCTGAAGGAGGGATGGAATGTTTGAAGGAGGGATGGAACGTCTGAAGGAGGGATGGGACAAGGGACGTCTATCGTGCTCTTGTCTTCTTAGCTTCACCATCATTTTGTAAAAGCGGTACATTTTATTAATCTACGGTATGATTATGGTTTAAAAAAGCAGTTTTTGTGATACTTTTCTCTTAGCTATGTGTGTTTTGCATCCACACACAACACTCTGCAATAGGTACTGTTCACATAACACTGTTTTCCTGTTTTCCTATTTTTTTGTGATAAAGAAAATAATTTAAAAGTTGTTGCTGATGAACATATAGGTTTTAATATACACTGAGTGTACAAAATGTTAGGAACACCTTCATTAGTTGCAATCCCTTTTGCTCTCAGAACAGCACCAATTCGTCGGGGCATGGTCTCTACAAGGTGTCGAAAGCGTACCACAGGGATGCTGGCCCGTGTTGACTCCAATGCTTCCCACAGTTATGTCAAGTTGGCTGGATGTCATTTGGGTGGTGGCCCATTCTTGATACACACAGGAAACTGTTGAGCGTGAAAAACCCAGCAGCATTGCAGTTCTTGACACAACCAAACAGGTTCGCCTGGCACCTACTATCATACCACATTCAAAGGCACATAAATATTTTGTCTTGCCCTAACATTTCATCTTCAACCTGACTCCTCCCCTTCATTTACACTGATTGAAGTGGATTTAAATTGTGACCTCAATAATGGATCATAGCGTTCACCTGGATTCACCTGATCAATCTCATGGAAAGAGCAGGTGTTCCTAATGTTTTGTACACTCATTGTATTTTGACATTGGTTAAATTGTATTATATCAAGGAATATATACAGGTAACTGCCAAGATTATGGCATCACTTGAGTAAATGAGGGATACAAAGTATATTGAAAGCTGGTGCTTCCACACAGGTGTGGTTCCTGACTTAATTGAGCAGCAATTAACAACCCGTCATGCTTACGGTCATGTATAAAAATGCTCCCATGGTTATGCCCTCAAAGGATGACAATGCCCATCCACAGGACACGATGGTCACTGAATGGCTTGATGAGCATGAAAACAATGTAAACCATATGCCATGGCTGTCTCAGTCACCAGACATCAACACATATGAACACTTATGGGAGATTCTGGAGCAGTGTCTGAGACAGCGTTTTCCATCACCATCAACAAAACACCAAATTATGGAATTTCTCATGGAAGAATGGTGTCGCATCCCTACAATAGAGTTCCAGACACTTGAACTCTGTTGGAATCCATGCCAAGGTGCATGGACACTGTTCTGGTGCCTCGTGGTGGCCCAATGCCCTATTAAGACACTTGAAATTGGTGTTTCCTTTTTTTTTGCAGTTACCTGTATATTACATATACCTACTGTTGATCCATGTTAATTAAAAGATACAGTATGTACCATGAAAAAGGTGCAACTGAAAATAGAGTCTATTGTCAACTGTCTCTTGAACTGTCTTACAACGTAATAAAATACATCCCTCCATACATTTAAGTTACAGTACCTAATGTTTTATAAAGATGATAGAACAGTTACAAAGAGACTAGTATTTAGCACATTTTATTAAAACTTTAAATAAACATATCACAAACATGTCACTATATTTCAAGCCATACAACAGTGTCCAAGACAATTATATCATACATTTTCCTGTAGAGTACTTTAATAACTCAATGTGAAAAATACTATTGCGATATGAAAAATCTAAGTGTACATTACAACCAAACCTTTCAGATAATTATTCAAATATTAAAAATGAAAAGAAACAAAAATCCTAATTAGATCATTATTTTATTAGTAACCAATTCTGCAAATTAACTGTGCAATGCATACTGTGTCTATTTTACAGGGATTTCATTAGGCTTTAAATTGGGTTGCACCATATTCTCAAATTGAACTTTCTAAAATTTTACCTTTGGAGGGAGACTTTCCCTGATGCAAAGATGTTATGATTTATGACAGTATTATTCAATTCCGGTCCTGGAATGGCAAAACATTTCAGTTTTTTGTTTCTACCTAGTAGTTAATTGTACTCACCTGGTGTCCCAAGTCTGAATTAGTCCCTGATTAGAAGGAGAGGATGAAAACCAAAAGTGTTTCAGCCCTCCAGGATCAGAGTTGAACAGCCTTGATATATGATGTTATGATCACAAAATCAATCTGAACATCATTCGTGACAGCAATCACTCAGGGGATCAATATGTGATTTGGCACAGATTTCATCCTAAACGTAATACTGAAAGGGAGTGCAGCTTTATTGATGAATGATGAGCAATACGTAAACAACACGATATTGCACTTTTCATGTTGTGTGTATCCCGAGAAGGAATGGAGAGCATAATGCTGTTTCCTCCTCTTTTTGGCCCTACCATGAGGGATGAAGTTTTACAAAAGGAGTGAGAGAGACAGGGAAAGTTCCAGAAAAAGTAGAGCATCAGTAGTCGTCAGCTGGAAGAGAGAAACAGAAGATGGGATTACCCACGGCTGAAACTGAACCAAGCCAATAAAGAAGAGAAGGAAGATCAGGAAGATCAGGAAGAGGAGCATGCGATCCCATCCAATCATAGGAAGATCAGGAAGAGGAGCATGCGATCCCATCCAATCATAGGAAAATCAGAAAGAGGAGCATGCAATCCCATCCAATCATAGGAAGATCAGGAAGAGGAGCATGCAATCCCATCCAATCATAGGAAGATCAGGAAGAGGAGCATGCGATCCCATCCAATCATAGGAAAATCAGAAAGAGGAGCATGCGATCCCATCCAATCATAGGAAGATCAGGAAGAGGAGCATGCGATCCCATCCAATCATAGAAAGATGAGAAAAGGGAAGTGGCATCATGCAGGCATGCAGTGACAGTCAGATGGACAATTGCTTACTTTCTATCGTTAGGATGCAGGTGCTGGCGGCGGTGCCTCTGCTGTTGACAGCCTTGCACATGTACTCGCCCTCGTCCTCTGGGAAGGTCTCTGGCAGGTAGAGGCAGAATGTCTCTCCTCTCTCTATGTACTGATAGTCTTCACAGTCCTGGAGCATCTCCCCCTCAAACCACCAGGTCACCTCCGGCTTGGGCTCCCCGGTAATCTTCACTGTGAATCGCACTGGCTCGGCATCCACCACCGATTGGTTCTTCAGGGGCTTCTTAAACCACGGAGCCCCCGACCTGGCATGGTCCTCCTCATCCTCATAGGCTGCCGAGCTATTGATGATGCTTCCCTCTTCCTCCTCCTCATCTTCCCTTTTCTGACAAAGATATGACACATTGACACATTATTTTTGGAAACCCTCCCTCCACTGAACTGTCATGCGTTTTTAGAATGTCATGCGAGTCAGGGACGTCGTCAACTGTTTAACAACGAGAAACCCGATGATTGAACCCGATGAAAGAGGGATTTACTTTTTGGAGAGCGGCGTCAATCTCTTGCTGCTCGAACTGCATCCTCTGAAGCTTCTGTTCGTCCACCCTCTTCTTCTCCTCCTCCTCTCTGGCTCTGGCCATTTGTTCAAACCGTGCACGCATGTCCACCTTCTGTCTGAACGGAGCCTCCTCAGCCCCCTTCTCTGTGTCATTTTTGCCTTCATCATCATCCTGAAAAAACAGCACAACATGATACAGACCGACGCGTTTGGAGTTCCAATGCGATTCTGAAGGATCATGCTAAAATATATACCTCCTGGATCCTCTCTTCTTCCCTCTCTTTGATTTCCTCATCTACAGCCTTTCTCTTTGCTCTCACATCCTCAATCTTCTTCTGGATCTCCTCGTCTTTCAACTGCTTGATCTTCTCAAACTTGGACTTGAGGTTCTTGGCCTGGATGGAGCCAGTCCTCTTGAGTTTCTTCAGCTCCTCATACTCCTTACTCACTGTATCAGAGCTCTCATTCACCACYTCCTTAGGAGAGAAACACATATAGTGATAAGATTAGTTTTAAGGATACAGACAAAACAGAAGCATAGGCCTAATCATTTCAACACATAAGAAATTAGGCTGTATGCATCAAGCGTCTCAGAGTAAGAGTACTGATCTAGGATCAGGTCAATGTTATCTTGTGATTATGYTATAAAAGGCTAAACTGGTCCTAAATCAGCACTCCTACCCAGAGATACTTTATAAATATGGCCCCTGGTTCTCCTCATCTTGTTATCAATCTCTGCAGTTGGTAGTTCCATGCAAATATCCATGAGACTTCCCACGTGGGTCTTTAACAGCATTGTGGGTCTTTAARAGCATTGTGAGACTGATACCATGTTGATGACTGACCTCTCCCATCTCTTGTCTGAGCTGTTCAAACTCCTGTTTCTCCTGCTCCATTTTCTTTTTGCGCGCCGCCACCTTGCACCTCCTATCGGCTTCCTCCTTCTGCTTAAGCAGCTCTTCGAAGTTCATCTCCAGTTTTCCAGGATGCAATGCTTCCTGGGATTCGCTCTTGACCATTCCGTCCTCGTCCTCATCTAGCACCTACCGGCACACAAACACAGAGCATGGTGTCATTGACAATCTTACAATAAACCAATTACAATCCAATCAAAGTTTGTTTGTCACATGGGCCAAATACAACAGGTGTAGACCTTACCGTGAAATGCTTACTTACAAGCCCTTAACCAACAAAAATAAGAGTTAAGAAAATATTTACTAAATAAACGAAAGTAAAAATAATTTCAAAAGTGACACAATAAAATAACAATAACGAGGCTATATACAGGCGATATCGGTACCTAGTCAATGTGCAGGGGTACAAGTTAGTTGAGGTAATTGAGGTAATATGTCCATGTGCTGTAGGTAGGGGTAAAGTGACTATGCATAGATAATAAACAGTGAGCAGCAGCAGTGTAAAAAAAGGGGGGGAGGGTCAGTGCAAATAGTCCTGGTAGCCATTTGATTAACTGTTCAGCAGTCTTCTGGTTTGGGGGTAGAAGCTGTTAACAAGCCTTTTGGACCTAGACTTGTCGCTCCGGTACCGCTTGCCGTGCGGTAGCAGAGAGAACAGTCTATGACAGGGTGGCTGGAGTCGTTGACAATTTTTGGGCCTTCCTCTGACACCGCCTGGCATAGACACAGCCTGGCCAGTGATGTACTGGGTCAGTGATGTACCTGCGGTCAGATGCCGAGCAGTTGCCATACCAGGCAGTGATGCAACCTGTCAGGATGCTCTCGATGGTGCAGCTGTATAACTTTTTGAGGAACTGAGGACCCATGCCAAATCTTTTAGTCTCCTGAGGGGGAGTAGGTGGTGTCGTGCCCTCTTCACGATTGTCATGGTGTGTTTGGACCATGATAGTTTGTTGGTGATTTGGACAGCTCTTGACCTGCTCCACTACAGCCCTGTCYATGTGAATGGGGGCGTGCTCGGCCCTCCTTTTCCTTTTGTCCACAATCATCTCCTTTGTCTTGATCGCGTTGAAAGAGAGGTTGTTGTCCTGGCACCACACGGTCAGGTCTCTGACCTCCCTATAGGCTGCCTCATCGTTGCTGCTGATCAGGCCTACCACTGTTGTGTCGTCGGCAAACTTGGAGTGTATGCTTGGCCATCCAGTCGTGGGTGAACAGGGAGTACAGGAGGGGACTAAGCATGCACCCTTGAGGGGCCCCCGTGTTGAGGATCAGCGTGGCAGATGTGTTGTTGCCTACCCTTACCACCTGAGGGCAGCCCGTCAGGAAGTCCAGTATCCAGTTGCAGAGGGAGGTGTTTAGTCCCAGGGTCCTTAGCTCAGTGATGAGCTTTGAGGGCACTATGGTGTTGAACACTGAGTTGTAGTCAATGAACAGCATTCTCACGTAGGTGTTTCTTTTGACCAGGTGGGAAAGGGGAGTGTGGAGTGCAATAGAGATTGTGTCATCTGTGGATCTGTTGTGGAGGTATGCGCCAATTAGTCAGGTTACCTTGGTGTTCTTGGGCACAAGGACTATGGTGGTCTGCTTGAAACATGTAGGTATTACAGACTAGGTTAAGGACAGGTTGAAAATGTCAGTGAGGACACTTGCCAGTTGGTCAGCGCATGCTCTGAGTGTCCTGGTAATCCATCTGGCCCTGCGGCCTTGTGAATGTTGACCTGTTTCAAGGTCTTACTCACATCGGCTACGGAGAGCGTGATCACACAGTTGTCRGGAACAGGTGGTGCTCTCATGCATGCTTTAGTGTTGCTTGCCTTGAAGAGTGCATAGAAGTAATTTAGCTCGTCTGGTAGGCTCATGTCACTGGGCAGCTCACGGCTGGGCTTCCGTTTGAAGTCTGTAATAGTTTGCAAGCCCTGTCACATCTGACGAGCGTCAAAGCTGATGTCGTAGGATTCAATCTTAGCACTGTATTGACGCTTTGCCTGTTTGATGGTTCGTCGGAGGGCATAGCAGGATTTCTTTTAAGCGTCCGGGCGTTTTAGTCCCGCTCCTTGAAAGCGGCAGAMCTACCCTTTAACACAGTGAGGATGTTTCCTGTAATCCATGGCTTCTGGTTGGGGTATGTACGTACGGTCACTGTGGGGACAACGTCATCGATGCACTTGTTGAWGAAGCTGGTGACTGATGTGGTATAGTCCTCAATGCCATCGGATGAATCCCGGAACATATTCCAGTCTGTGCTAGCAAAACAGTCCTGTAGCTTAGCATTTGCGTCATCTGACAACTTCCATATTGAGCAAGTCACTGGTACTTCCTGCTTTAGTTTTTGCTTGTAAGCAGGAATCAGAGGATAGAATTATGGTCAGATTTGCCAAATGGAGGATGATGGAGAGCTTTGTATGCGTCTCTGTGTGTGGAGTAAAGGTGGTCTAGAGTTTTTTTCCCTCTGGATGTATATGTGACATGCTGGTAGAAATTAGGTAAAACTGGTTTAAGTTTTCCTGTATTAAAGTCCCCAGCCACTGGAACGCCGCCTCTGGATGAGCATTTTCTTGTTTGATTATGGTCTTATACAGCTCATTAGGTGTGATGCCAGCATCAGTTTGTGATGGTAAATAGACAGCTACAAAAAATATAGATGAAAACTCTTGTTAACTAGTGTGGTCTACAGCTTATCATGAGGTACTCTACCTCAGGCAAGCAAAACCTAGAGACTTCATTAATATTAMATTTTGTTCCCCAGCTGTTATTGACAAATAGACACACACCCCAGCCCTCGTCTTACCGAACATAGCTGTTCTGTCCTGCCGATGCTTAGAAACCCCCAGCCAACTTTATATTATACATATTTCAGCCATGTCTCAGTGAAACATAAGATATTACAGTTTTTAATGTCCCGTTGGTAGGAAAGTCTCGAACGGATCTCATCCAGTTTATTATCCAATGATTGCACGTTGGCCAATAGGACGGATGGTAGAGGCGGGTTACCCACTTGCCGACGAATTCTCACAAGGCACCCGGATCAGCGTCCCCTGTATCGGCGTCTCCTCTTCTTGCGAATGACGGAGATTTGGGCCTGGTCCGGAATCCTTTGAATCTAACTCGTTAAATAAAAAATCTTCATCCGGTTCGAGTTGAGTAATCACTGTTCTGATATCCAGATGCTCTTTTTGGTCATAAGAGACGGTGGCAGAAACATTATGTACAAAATGAGTTACAAACAACTAGAAAAAAGCATCTATTCCCTCTAGCGCCAACATCACAATTTTTTATCCCAAATCGATCATTGCATCATATCAGCTTCGAATAACAATTTAAGCCACCACCTAAACCCTCCCACAATGAAACACAAACAAAGAAGTACACGATGAAAAGCAAAGATAAAGCAACATAATCACATTGAACAGAAAAGCTACGGCAACCAAATTACATTGAATTTCTCATCAGATGATCCTGTAAAAAGCTTTTGAATGACATGGAGATCTTTATCTCATTCGATAATAGTAAGGTAGAAGCCTTCCATTGTCCTTGTAGAATCAGAGTCAGAATAAGCAGGACACACATGATGAAGAGCCATCCATTCACAACCTTATATTTACAGTAAGAACTTACAGTATTAGCATTTCATGGCAATCACTATTATTTCTTCTTAGTCAGTGTACAAATACAATTGTCATTTGAAAGTGAAAATATCTTACTTCTCCATCTCGATATGAAGTCTTAGGTTTTTCCAGATCCAGGGAGCTCTTTAAGGAGATCATTTTGAAGGTAGGAACAGCAATTGCAAGTGTACCATTTGAGTATGTACAGTAACGTTACATCATCATGTATGATTAATCCATGTCCAATTAGAGTCCAATTAGAGATTGAGTTACTATACTAAATACAGCCTACCTCAAATGTTAATATTGGCGTTAGTTTTCAGTAGATTGTAGAAACATTGGTCACACTTTAAATCAACCATAACAGTAACACTTCGAGTGTTGTTCAATATATAGGTCGTGACAGGCAAGTCATAACTCTGTAATTCCAGTTGACATTAGAGTTTATTTTAAAAAAGGTCAAGTTTTGTATTGACACTTTAAGATGCGCTTATGACACTGTTATATATGCTTCGTGAAATAAACTTAATTCAAAAAATATATATATACCCCCGAGTGGGGCAGCGGTCTAAGGCACTACAGACCTTGATTCAATCACGGGCTGTATCACAAATGGCCGTGATCGTGAGTCCCATAGYACGGTGCACAATTGACCCAGCATTGTCCGAGTTAGGGGAGGGTTTGGCCGGGGTGGCTTTACTTGGCTCATTGCACTCTAGCGACTCCTTGTGGAGAGCCGGGTGCCTGCAGGCATCAGGTGAACAGTGTTWCCTCCGACACATTGGTGTGGCTGGCTTCCGGGRTAAGAAGGGCAGGTGTTAAGAAGCARGGTTTGGRGGGTCATATTTCGGGGGACGCATGACTCGACCTTCCCCTTCCGAGCACGTTGGGGAGTGCTAACGATGAGACACGATTGGAATTGGGGATAGAAAGGGGATAAAATCCCCCCCCCCKAAAAAATGATACACAAAATAAATTATAGTAATAAAAAAAAGAACAACTTTTCAAGTGTTAACACTATAACGTCTTAACTTATGAAAAGATAATGAAGTATTCAAAAGCACTTCATAAGGACTACATATATGCTTCACAAATTATGTATGAGCAAATGTAATTTGTAGTTTGTTTAAAGTGTGACCATAACATTGATTATGTGCTCAGATGACACCGATCAAGCAGAGCCCAGAACATCACACAGCATGGGAAACTGAAGGTATTCGTTTGTGACATTCACACACAAAAACAAGTTATGAAACGTTACTCACTATGGCTCTATTCATGATGAGTAATCAAAATAATTTCAATCTTTTCACATGCTTCTTCTGAACTTAGCCTACTTCAGTCGACATGTTAGTGCAGGGCTTCATATGCTACATGCTGGTGCTGCCTGCAGAGGTATGTTCATAGAGATCCTATAATTCACAAATGTATTGTTTTATTTTACCATAGTTATACCATATTTGATCAATTTCTAGAATTAACATTTTGCTGACCAAGATGGCAGATTTTTTGTCATGTTGCTAGGATACCAAATTCCACTAGTAAATTGTAGGATCTCTATGGTTATGTTACCCAGTCCTACCATGTTCTTGCGGGCTTCTGCGAAGAGCCTCTTCTCCTCCTCCAGCCTCCTCTTGGCCTCCTCCTCCGCTTTCTTCTCCTCCGCCTCTCTCCTCTGACGCTCCTTGTCCTCGAAGCTGACACACAGCTTCCCTGGCTTGCTGCCCTCCAGGTTCAGCATGGCCATCAACACCTCGTCATCTTCATCCACTATCTGGAGAAGGAGGACAACGACGAGAGAGCTCAAACTAGTGTCTGACATCTCGGGGCTCACAATATTAAACAGAAAAAAGGAGCTGGCTGGTCCCAGATCTCTTTGTGCTGGACTTTTGGCATAGGAGCTGGCAAGACAGCACAAACAGATGTGGGACGAGGCGAAGTGACCATCACATCACACTCACTGACCATGATTTTCCTGGCCTCGGCGAAAGCCTTCCTCTCCTCTTCCATTCGTTTCTTGTATTCAACCTCTGCTGCTTTGCGTTCATTCTCTACCCTCTGTTTCTCAAGCTCCTCGAAGCTCAACCTCAGTTTACCAGGTTGGATGACCTCTCTCTCGCCTTGAGCTCCTTGTGAGTCCTCCTCATCTTCTCCCTGCAAGTACATACAGTTCCAAAGTCACACCAGGCCCAAGACTAGGGAAATACAGTGGCTTGCGAAGGTATTCAACCCTTTGGCATTTTTCCTATTTTGTTGCCTTACAACCTGGAATTAAAATTAATTTTTTTGAGGTTTGTATCATTTGATTTACACAACACTTTGAAGATGCAAAATATTTTTCATTGTGAAACAAACAAGAAATAAGACAAAAAAACTGAAAACTTGAGCGTGCATAACTTTTCACCCCTCCAAAGTCAGTACTTTGTAGAGCCAGCTTTTGCAGCAATTACAGCTGCAAGTCTCTTGGGTTATGTCTCTATAAGCTTGGCACATCTAGCCACTGGGATTTTTGCCTATTCTTCAAGGCAAAACTGCTCCAGCTCTTCAAGTTGGATGGGTTCTGCTGGTGTACCGCAATCTTTAAGTCATACCACAGATTCTCAATTGGATTGAGYTCTGGGCTTTGACTAGGCCATTCCAAGACATTTAAATGTTGCCCCTTAAACCACTCAAGTGCTTCTTTAGCAGTATGCTAAGGGTCATTGTCCTGCTGGAAGGTGAACCTCCGTCCCAGCTTAAATCTCTGGAAGACAWACAAGTTTCCCTTAAGAATTTCCCTGTATTTAGCGCCATCCATCATTCCTTCAAATCTGACCAGTTTCCCAGTCCCTGCCGATGAAAAACATCCCCACAGCATGATGCTGCCACTACCATGCTTCACTGCAGGAATGGTGTTCTCAGGYTGATGAGAGGTGTTGGGTTTGCGCCAGACATAGCGTTTTCCTTGATGGTCTGACTAGAGTACCTTCTTCCATATGTTTGGGGAGTCTTCACTGTGGAGCTTTGCAGCTCCTTCAGGGTTATCTTTGATCTCTTTGTTGCCTCTCTGATTAATGCCCTCCTTGCCTGGTCCGTGAGTTTGGTGGGCGGCCCTCTCTTGGCAGGTTTGTTGTGGTGCCATATTCTTTCTTTTTTTTTTTACAATGGATTTAATGGTGCCTCTGATCGGTACTTCTCCACAACTTTGACTGTGACCTGTTTGGAGAACTCCTTGGTCTTCATGGTGCCGCTTGCATGGTGGTGCCCCTTAGTGGCGTTGCCTTTCAGAACAGGTGTATATATACTGAGATCATGTGACAAATCATGTGACACTTAGATTGCACACAGGTGGACTTTATTTAACTAATTATGTGACTTCCAAAGGTAATTGGTTGGACCAGATCATATTTAGGGACTTCATAGTAAAGGGGTGAATACATATGCACGCACCACTTTTCGTTTTTTTAGTTTTAGACATTTTTTAAAACCATTTCTTTTTTTCATTTCACTTCACCAATTTGGACTATTTTGTGTATGTCCATTACATGAAATCCAAATAAAAATATATTTAAATTACAGGTTATAATGCAACAAAATAGGAAAAATGCCAAGGGGAATGAATACTTTTGCAAAGCACTGGATAGCTCAGGTGGTTAGAACACAGTAATAACAACAACCACCACAATAACAACAACAACAACCACAATAACAAAACAGGTTCAATGCCCAAAGGAGATTCAGAACACCTAATGAAGGAGTTGACTAAATAACCTTTATAACTATACTATACACATTATGAATGTTCTGACAGATGTGTGTAGTTACAGTATAGTTTTCAAAAAAGGGGACTTGTGATGGATAGTTTTAATTAAGGACCTTATGCAATGCTTATGATACTATTTTAACCTGTATAACTACATTCCTATAATTAAACTCAGCAAAAAAAGAAACATCCTCTCACTGTCATCTGCATTTKTTTTCAGCAAACTTAACATGTGTAAATATTTGTATGAACATAACAAGATTCTACAACTGAGACATGAACTGAACAAGTTCCACAGACATGTGAATAACAGAAATTGAATAATGTGTCCCTGAACAAAGGGGGGGGTCAAAATCAAAAGTAACAGTCAGTATCTGTGTGGCCACCAGCTGCATTAAGTACTGCAGTGCATCTCCTCCTCATGGACTGCACCAGATTTGCCAGTTCTTGCTGTGAGATGTTACCCCACTCTTCCACCAAGGCACCTGCAGTTCCGACAATTTCTGGGGGGAATGTCCCTAGCCCTCACCTCCAATCCAACAGGTCCCAGATGTGCTCAATGGGATTGAGATCTGGGCTCTTCACTGGACATGGCAGAACACTGACATTCCTGTCTTGCAGGAAATCATGCACAGAACGAGCAGTATGGCTGGTGGCATTGTCATGCTGGGAGGTCATGACAGGATGAGCCTGCAGGAAGGGTACCACATGAGGGAGGAGGATATCTTCCCTGTAACGCACAGCATTGAATTGCCTGCAATGACAACAAGCTCAGTCCGATGATGCTGTGACACACCGCCCCAGACCATAATATTTGCTTATTTTTTAATTTCACCTTTATTTAACCAGGTAGGCCAGTTGAGAACAAGTTCTCATTTACAACTGTGACCTGGCCAAGATTAAGAAAGCAGTGCGACACAAACAACAACACAGAGTTACACACATGGAATAAACAAACGTACAGTCAATAACACAATAGAAGAAGAAAAATCTCTATACAGTGTGTGCAAATGAGGTAAGATTAGGGAGGTAAGGCAATAAATAGGCCGAAGTAATTACAATTTAGCAATTAAACTGGTGTGACAGATGTGCAGAAGATGAATGTGCAAGTAGAGACACTGGGGTGCAAAGGGGCAAAAAAAGAAAATAACAATATGGAGATGAGGTAGTTGGATGGGGTATTTACAACTGGGCTATGTACAGGTGCAATGATCTGTGAGACTTGTAGATGGCCTGGAGCCAGTGGGCTTGGCAACGAATATGAAGCGAGGCCAGCCAACGAGAGCATACAGGTCGCAGTGGTGGGTAGTATATGGGGCTTTGGTGACAAAACAGATGGCACTGTGATAGACTGCATCCAATTTGCTGAGTAGAGTGTTGGAGGCTATTTGTGTAAATGACATCGCTGAAGTCAAGGATCGGTAGGATAGTCAGTTTTACGAGGGTATGTTTGGCAGCATGAGTGAAGAATGCTTTGTTGCGAAATAGGAAGCCGATTCGAGATTTCATTTTGGATTGGAGATGCTTACAGTCTAACCAGACACCTAGGTATTTGTAATTGTCCACATATTCTAAGTCAGAACCGTCCAGAGTAGTGATGCTGGACGGGCGGGCAGGTGTGGGCAGCGATCGGTTGAAGAGCATGCATTTAGTTTTACTTGCATATAAGAGCAGTTGGAGGCCACAGAAGGAGAGTTGTATGGCATTGAAGCTCGTCTGGAGGTTAGTTAACACAGTGTCCAAAGAAGGTCCAGAAGTATACAGAATGGTGTCGTCTGCGTAGAGGTGGATCAGAGAATCACCACCAGCAAGAGCGACATCATTGATGTATACAGAGAAAAGAGTCGGCCAGAGAATTGAACCCTGTGGCACCCCCATAGAGACTGACAGAGGTCCGGACAGCAGGCCCTCCGATTTGACACACTGAACTGTGTCTGAGAAGTAGTTGGTGAACCAGGCGAGGCAGTCATTTGAGAAAGCAAGGCTGTGGAATCTGCCGATAAGAATGTGGTGATTGACAGTCGAATCCTTGGCCAGGTTGATGAATACGGCTGCACAGTATTGTCTTTTATCGATGGCYGTTATGATATCGTTTAGGACCTTGAGCATGGCTGAGGTGCACCCATGACCAGCTCGGAAACCAGATTGCATAGCGGAGAAGGTACGGRGGGATTCAAAATGGTCGGTGATCTGTTCGTTATCTTGGCTTTCGAAGACCTTAGAAAGATAGATATAGGTCTGTAACAGTTTGGGTCTAGAGTGTCTCCCCCTTTGAAGAGGGGGATGACCGCAGCAGCTTTCCAATCTTTCTCAGACGATACGAAAGAGAGGTTGAACAGGCTACTAATAGGGATTGCAACAATTGCAATGAATAATTAAAGAAAGAGAGGGTCCAGATTGTCTAGCCCAGCTAATTTGTAGGGGTCCAGATTTTGCAACTCTTTCAGAACATCAGCTATCTGGATAGGGGTGAAGGTGAAATGTGGGAGGCTTGYGAAAGTTGCTGTGGGGTGTGCAGGGCTGTTGACCGGGGTAGGGGTAGCCAGGTGGAAAGCATGGCCAGCCGTAGAAAAATGCTTATTGGAATTGTCAATTATAGTGGATTTACCGGTGGTGACAGTGTTTCCTAGCCTCAGTGCAGTGGGCAGCTGGGAGGAGGTGATCTTATTCTCCTTGGACTTTACAGTGTCCCAGAACTTTTTGGAGTTTGTGCTAAAGGATGCAATTTTCTCTTTGAAAATCTAGCCTTTGCGTTCCTAACTGCCTGTGTATATTGGTTCCTAACTTCCCTGAAATGTTGCATATCGCGGGGGCTATTCGATGCTAATGCAGTAWGCCAKAGAATGTTTTTGTGCTGGTCAAGGGCAGTCAGGTCTGGAGTGAACCAAGGGCTATATCTGTTCCTGATTCTAAATTTTTTGAATGGGGCATGCTTATTTAAGATGGTGAGGAAAGCAATTTTAAAGAATAACCAGGCATCCTCTACTGACGGAATGAGGTCAATATCCTTCCAGGATACCCAGGCCAGGTCGATTAGAAAGGCCTGCTCGCTGAAGTAATTTGTGTGAGATTGAGGACATCTAGCTTAGATTGTAGGACGGCCGTGGTGTTAAGCATATCCCAGTTTCGGTCARCTAACAGTTCGAGCTCTGAAGATAGATGGGGGGCAATCAATTCACATATGGTGCCCAGGGCACAGCTCGGGGCAGAAGGTGGTCTATAACAAGCGGCAACGGTGAGAGACTTGTTTCTGGAAAGGTGGATTTTTAGAAGTAGAAGCTTGAATTGTTTGGGCACAGACCTGGATAGTATGACAGAACTCTGCAGGCTATCTCTGCAGTAGATTGCAACTCTGCCCTCTTTGGCAGTTCTATCTTGTCGTAAAATGCTATAGTTAGGGATGGAAATGTCAGGATTTTTGGAGGCCTACGARGGTTACGACGGTTACGTCGGCAGACCAGTCGTGATGGATTGGCAGGGCTCCGTGTAGGCAGTAAAAGGGTCCAGGCCAAATGGCAAAATAGGTATTGTAGCCCAAGGAGTGGCTGATGGACCTCTTCAGCTAACAGTCCGATATGCTCTAGACAGCTAGCGGGCCGCGGCTAGCAGGCTAGCGGATGGGCCTTCTGGGGACGTCTCGATGGAGGAGCCTGTTGAAACTCCATCGGGCGGATTATGTCGGTAGACCAGTCTTGATGGATCGGCGGGGCTCCGTGTCAGCAGTAAAAGGGGTCCAGGCCAATTGGCAAAATAGGTATTGTAGCCCAAGGAGTGGCTGATGGACCTCTTCCGCTTACAGGGAGATGGGCCTAGCACGAGGCTAGTTCCAGGCTAACTGGTGCTTGCTTCGGGACAGAGACGTTAGCCAGGGGTAGCCACTCAGATAGCAGCTAGCTAGCTGCGATGATCCAGGTCAAAAGGTTCAGAGCTTYCGGTAGAAATCCGAAGATGTGGAGAAAAAGCAGTCCGGTATGCTCTGGGTTGAATCGCGCTGTGCAGACTGGCAGGAGTTGACCGGGCTAAGGTTAGCTGATGACCGCTACAAGCTAATAGCTAGTTGGCTGGCTAGCTTCTGTTGGAGGTTCCGGTTCTAAAGTATAGAAAATAGCAGATCCATACCACATTGGGTGAGACGYGTTGCAGGAGAGTATGTTGAAATTGAGGTTAAAAATATTAAAAATATATACGAAATATATATGAAGGAAATATATATATATATACACGGGACACGACAACACAAAGACAAAGACGTCTGAACTGCTACGCCATCTTGGATTCGAACCATGACGGACCCTCCACCTCCAAATATATACGGAGGAAAAAATATATGGGGCGGCAGCGTAGCCTAGTGGTTAGAGTGTTGGACTAGTAACCGAAAGGTTGCAAGATTGAATCCCCAAGCTGACAAGGTACAAATCTGTCGTTCTGCCCCTGAACAAGGCTGTTCCTAGGCTGTCATTGAAAATAAGAATTTGTTCTTAACTGACTTGCCTAGATAAATAAAGGTAAAATAAAATATATATACATGGGACACAACAAGACAAAGACGTCTGAACTGCTACGKCATCTTGGATTCGACCATGACGGACCCTCCACCTCCAAATCGATCCCGCTCCAGAGTAAAGGCCTCGGTGTAACGCTCATTCCTTCGATGATAAATGCGAATCTGACCATCACCCCTGGTGAGACAAAACCGCGACTCGTCAGTGAAGAGCACTTTTTGCCAGTCTTGTCTGGTCCAGCGATGGTGGGTTTGTGTCCATAGTTGACGTTGTTGCCAGTGATGTCTAGGGAGGACCTGCCTCACTTCAAGCCCTCAGTCCTGCCTCTCTCAGCCTATTGCGGACAGTCTGAGCACTGATGGAGGGATTATGCGTTCCTGGTGTAACTCGGCAGTTGTTGTTGCAGGTGTTGTTACACGTGGTCTGCCACTGCGAGGACGATCAGCTGTCCGTCCTGTCTCCCTGTAGCGCTGTCTTAGGCACCTACCGTCTGTAAGCTGTTAGTGTCTTAACAACCATTCCACTGGTGCATGTTCATTAATTGTTTATGGTTCATTGAACAAGCATGGGAAACAGTGTTTAAGCCCTTTACAATGAAGATATGGGTAGTTATTTGGATATTTACGAATTATCTTTGAAACACAGGATCCAGTAAAAGTTACGTTTCTTTTTTTGCTGACTTTACATTACACAACAACATTCAAGCTCTGACAGATACATTTTTTAAAGTATTATCAAAGACAGCACAAGTCAACTTCAAAAGCACAAGAGGAAAGCACTAAATGTAAGGGTTTGCAAAGGGAATGTGCAGGGTTGACACGGAATGCCACTGCTAATTTACCTCCAAGGTTGATCTAGCACTGAAATGCTGTATCTCAGCTCTCACAAGGAAAGAACAGGACATTGAAATGTGATGTGCTAATAAGTGAATAAGATATTTTATAAGATCAGTCACCATTTCCAGCTTGGCCTCCTCAAAGGCTTTCTTCTCGTCCTGCAGACGTCGTTTAGCCTCCCTCTCTGCCTGCTTTCTCAGGCATTCCTGCCTCTCCTTCTCAGCCTCCTCAAACGTCATTTTTAGCTTCCCAGGAGTCACCTGCTCCTTCTCTGTGGGCTGTTCCTCGTCCTCATCCTGGTGTTGACACAATCAGTCTACATCAGAGACCACCATATCCACATGAAGTATTGACACAGACAGAATATAATAGCTTTCATGAAATATTAGATTTTCCTAGAAACACCTATGCTCAATCTACACCTAGACCACCATGAAGTATTGACACCGATATAATCTCTTTCCTGAAATATTAGATTTGTAGAAACAGCTGTGCTGCCAGTCCTGCCGAAGCCTATGGGAGCGGTTCTCCTCAGCTCACCTGGACGACCGAGCTCCGCTTGGCCTCGCGGAAGGAGTGCCTGTTCTCGTTGTAGCGCTTCTTCTTCTCCTCCTCTGTCCTCTTCTTCTGCTCTTCCTCGCGGTTCTTCTCCAGGTCCTCAAAGTTCATCTTGATCCTGCCTGGAGGTCGTGACGGCTTGGCCGGCACCACACGGACCAGGATGGTGTCATCTCCCTCCTGACATAAATGGACAAAAGCCATTGTTAGAAGAGTAAATTACAATAACATAAAATACGATAAGACAAGAAGGTACTTCATTTAGCACATCAAACATCAACAAAACAAACCATTTCCTGGTCTGTGAACTTTACAAATGCTGAAGTGGTCGTGTTTATTCAAGTAATGGACTAAACCTATGTTATACATTATGAAATTATTAGTTGATACCTCTCAACTAAAAAATAAAATCCCCACAAACAAAATACACASACACACACACACACGRACACACAGAAGATAGGCCTTGAAGGAGAACATTCTTTTGGTAATGGCCAACATTTGCAGTAGACCTGTCAGTGAATGTCAGCCCTAAGATAGGAGCGTCTAATTCAGTCAGCTAGCTGGGAGGCAGGGGCTAATTTAGACAGTCAGTGGTGTGGGAAACAGTTACCAGTCACATGCTGTCTATACCCGGCAGTGTCTGTGGCTCAAGCAGCAGCAGTAGAACTCATTAGCCCAGTTGTTTCTATCCCACTCAGTCAGTACTGGCTCCGATTGAAGCTACCTCCCTGGCTCAATAAACCAGGAAGAATTCCCCAAGTTTTCACTAACTTTTACAGTATAGATACATGCAGTAGGTTGCAGTGAAAGGAGACAATGAAGAGATAGGTTTATCCAGCTTTCATCATGTTCAAGAGACAAATGACTGTAATTCAGTGGAGTAGAACTAATAACAACACTGTGTGAACAGTAAGCACTGAATATAAACAGACAATATCCATGCAGCCTGTCCATCCACAGCCAAACCAAACGTATTTCCACAAAAAGGAAACCCTTTCAATAGGCTTTGTCAGCGTAACTATATTGGAACATCTCTGTAATTGCCRTGTGCCAAGATAGAAAGTACATTCAGTACCACTCTTCCTTTAATTTAATTACATTAGAATTAGTCTAGTAGTAGTAAGTACTATGTAATTCCCTATCTAGTACAAGGTCATTAACATATTCATTAGAGTGATCTTGAAATGGCACGCAAAGGTTAGCAGGTGCCACAGGTGTATTAGCAGGTGTATTTCAAATTGAATTTGAAAGAATAACATGAATGTTTTCTATTGTATATTTGAAATTTGCATTATAAATTTGAACAAAATGTGTTATTACTTGTAACCATCCAGTACCTTGTTGTATCTAGGTCAACAAATCGATTTGGTAATGAAGGACTGGCTTCAATCCAGTTTGGCATGGCTACAACTACAGCTAGGCTAGCTGTACAACTACAGCTAGCCTAGCGTTAGGCTCGGCTTCCAACGTCATACCAAAGGTGAGATGAAAGCCCGTGGCAGAGGCTAGCCTAGCTTTAATGCACAGCTAGCGCTGAATGCTTCTTAAAGCAGCCAGCCTATTTCAGTTTATGGCACATTCTAAGGCCTGTATCTGAAGAAGGCTGTGTGATGACACATCTGAAGACTTATATGATATACACTACCTATTAAAAGTTTTAGAACACCTACTCATTCAAGGGTTTTCTTTATTTTCACAATTATGCTCAATTTTCACAATTCTACATTGTAGAATAATAYTGAAAACATCAAAACTATAAACGTGTTAAACAAATCAAAATATATTTTAMATTTGAAATTCGTCAAATAGCCCCCCTTTTCCTTGATGACAGCTTTGCACACACTTGGCATTCTCTCAACCAGCTTCACCTGGAATGCTTTTCCAACAGTCTTGAAGGAGTTCCCACAAATGCTGAGCACTTGTTGGCTGTTTTTCCTTCAATCTGCGGTCCGACTCATCCCAAACCATCTCAATTTGGTTGAGGTCAGGGGATTGTGGAGGCCAGGTCATCTGATGCAGCACTCCATCACTCTCCTTCTTGGTCAAATAGCCCTTACAACGCCTGGAGGTGTGTTTTGGGTCATTGTACTGTTGAAAACAAATGATAGTCCCACTAAGCCAAACCAGATGGGAGGGCGCATCTCTGCAGAATGCTGTGGTAGCCATGCTGGTTAAATCACAGACAGTGTCACCAGCAAAGCACCCCCACACCATAACACCTCCTACATGTTTTACGGTGGGAAATACACATGCAGAGATTATCCGTTCACCCACACCGCGTCTCACAAAGATACAGCGGTTGGAACCAAAAATATCAAATTTGGACTCCAGACCAAAGGACACATTCCATCGGTCTGATGTCCATTTCTCGAGTTTCTTGGCCCAAGCACGTCTCTTCTTATTGGTGTCCTTTAGTAGTGGTTTCTTTGCAGCATTTCGACCATGAAGGTCTGATTCACACAGTCTCCTCTGAACAGTTGATGTTGAGATGTGTCTGTTACTTGAACTCTGTGAAGCATTTATTGGTAACTCTAATGAACTTATCCTCTGCAGCAGAGGTAACTCTGGGTCTTCCATTCCTGTGGCGGTCCTCATGAGAGCCAGTTTCATCATAGCGCTTGATAGTAATGATGGACTGTCATTTCTCTTTGCTTATTTGAGCTGTTCTTGCCATAATATAGACTTGCTCTTTTACCAAATAGGGCTATCTTCTGTATATCCCCCTACTTTGTCACAACACAACTGATTGGCTCAAACACATTAAGAAGGAAATAAATTATTTGAAGAAGGCACACCTGTTAATTGAAATGCATTCCAGGTGACTACCTCATGAAGCTGGTTGAGAGAATGCCAGGAGTGTGCAAATCTGTCATCAAGGCAAAGGGTGGCTACTCTGAAGAATCTCAAATATAAAATATTTTGTTTTTTTAACACTTTTTTGGTTACTACATGATTCCATGTGTTATTTCATAGTTTTGATCTCTTCACTATTATTCTACAATGTAGAAAATAGTAAAAATTAAGAAAACCCTTGAATGAGTTGGTGTTCTAAAACCTTTGACCGGTACTGTATCTCTGATAGTATATACTGTATCAGACACGATATGTGCTCTCGGAGCTGCAATGGATTGCAGCACCAGTCAAGTCCATTACAGCAACTGTTAGCCTTTCAAATGGCACTTAAAATACATCATCCAGGTGGCAGTTGAGGATTACCTGACTGATTACACAGAGGTGGAGGCCAGTCCCTCAATGGGGGCAGCGATTGAGCAATCCAGCCCTGATGTACCGCTTCCCTTATAGGCTACATTACAGTTTACCTCTGGCCCAARGAAGGAATCCCGCAGTCTTACCTCTGCGGCTTTCTTGGCCAGCTCCTTCTGCATCTTCGCTTTCTCCATGATGTCCTGGGCGGCGCGCTTCTTCCTCTCCTCCTCCATCCGTTTCCTCTCCTCCTCTTGTCTCTGCTTCTCCATCTCGGCAAACTTCCCCTTCACACTGCCTGTAGAGTGTAGACCCCACATGGTGATGATGAGACCACAGTACAAACACCAGGGTTGTGTTCATTAGCCCCACAACGTTTTACAACAGTTTGCAATGGAACATGACAATGAGCGTTAATTATTGGTTAGGTCCAGGTAGTCTCACCCTGTTTCAGTCTGTTTCCTTCCATTTGTTGCCTAATGAATACAACCCAATGGGTGAGATGAGGATTAGGACAGCACCCTCCTCCTCAGCCCTCTCCCAGCCCACCTGCCCCCCATTTCCTACCTGTGATCTTGGGGACGTAGGATTTCTCTACCTTGGCCGGCTTCACCTCCTCCTCCTCATCACTGGAGGCGAGTAGTTCTTTTATCTGTGGTGGATCAGAGGGAGAGCGTTGCTGAGAGGTTACCAGTTTATCTGGGATCATCTGCTCTGCACGCTGGCCACCTCAGGAGCCATGCTGGGCCCAGAAAGTACTCAAGGCCCTAATCTGGTAAAATAGCACGAGCATGTGACCCACAGGGAGGCCTCTGATTGGATCATGCGGTTGTGACATAGGGGGAGATCAACACTTAGGCATCCGGTCTCTAAGAGTTGGCTACGACAGTACAGGGCGTTTTCTTCCCTCCTGCTGAGTATCAAGGTGTTCCACCCTTGTATCAGACGTTGCTCGTTTTACTATAATGTTTCCTGTGATACAGCTTGTAATAATGGACAACATGCGTAAAATAGAAAATGTATTTAGTATGTTCTCAATTATCCCCATGTTTTGGGTATAAGTTTGCCCTAAATTGACATAAGCACAAACCAAGCACATCTATAACATAATTGTTAAGATATTTCAATAGAACGTTGAGATTTTTTTGTGCAAAGTGATATGATGCTGATATGAGTTTTCCAGTACACCCACACTGCTGTTGTTGAGGCTCGTGCTCCATGCCATGCAGGCCACAGTTAGTTGGGGTTAACTCTCTCGGTGTTTGACCGCCGACCTGTTGCTTCCTGCGGTTGTATTCTCTCTCCTTGACGTACTGCTCCTTCCTTTTCTGGTGCTCCTCTAGGCTCCTCCTACTGTTGCGCTCCTCCCTGGCCTTCTGCATGGCCTCAAACTTGTTCTTCACGTCAGCCTTACCGATCTGGGGCACGTAGCTCCTGGCCACCGGCTTTTTGGAGCGCAGAAGTCTCTGGAGGAAGACGAAAATACAAGAAATGAATTGCTAAGGTTCTTATATAGGAGTGTGGTTCTCAGATCTAAAAGAGACGTTTTGAATAGTGCTATTTAGCTGAACGTTACAGAAACGTTATGAAAGATCTACAGGCCGTCAATCCCTAATGCAAGGATAGGCAACTTTGATGGGGGTGGGGGCCACAAAAAATCTGAACTCATCACGAGGGGCCGCAGTGGCTAGCAGGTCTGCGTACCCAAATTCTTACCCACACATGTAGTCAGAGCCGGCCCTAGCCTTTTGGGGGCCCTAAGCAAAATTTGATCCACGAGCCTACAAAAGGGGGGTGTTATGGCCCACAGCTGGCCAGTTGCCCATCCCTGCCCTAGTGTAACATCTGTGGTTGACTCAGCAACGTGCTACACTTCAGATTGACTCTTTTGAATGGTAAATCTATCCAGAAGCAAAGTACATATCACATCTTTCCATTTCAACTGTTGATAGCAGGATGAACACAAAGGGCCGTGCCTCACCTTTTGTTTCAGAGCCACCTCAGATACGTTCTGTGACTGGTCCTTCTCTTCTTTCTCTGACTCATCGTTCATGTCATGTGCAACTCCATTTTGTGCCACATCYTTCTTGTCTTTCCTGGATCTTGACCTTTGCCTTGCCTTGTCCTTAACTGTATAATTTTCTTTGTGCTCCACATCATTCCTGTCGTGTGCCTCATCTTCTTCCTCCTCCTCTTCCTCGGGCTCTGTGTGAACCTCATCCTCTTCGGTGTGAACTTCTTCCTCATGGTCATTGTGCGCCTCATTCTTTTCTTGTGCCTCATCATGTTCGTCATGGGACACATCGTTATTTTTGTATGCCACATTGTCTTTGTGTGCCAAATCATGCTTGTCGTGTTCCACATCGTCCTCTTTGTGTGRCACGTGGCCATGCAACTCGTTCATGTCGTCGTTGTTCTCTTTATCACTCATTTCGTGTGCTTCATCACACACATCATGTGCCACATCAGTCATGTCGTATGCGACATCAGCAATATTTTGTGCTACCTCAGTCATGTTCACGCCACGCTGACAAATTAACAGGGCCCTCTTCAAATGTTACCTGTCAAAAAAATTTAAACACCATTATGGTATGGTACAATAACAACAAACATCTTTCTCTTCACATAATCATGTATTATTCATAARTTACAGTGCATTCGGAAAGTATTCAGACCCCTTCCCCTTTCCCACATTTTTTWAAAGTTACAGCCATATTCTTAGATGTATTCATCTACACACAATAATACCCTATCATGACAAAGTGAAAAAAAACATAAATACCTTATTTACATAAGTATTCAGACCCTTTGCTATGACACTCAAAATTGAGCTCAGGTGCATCCTGTTTCCATTGATCATCCTTGAGATGTTTCTACAACTTGATTGGAGTCCACCTGTGGTCAATTCAATTGATTGGACATGATTTAGAAAGGCACACACCTGTCTATCCCACAGTTGACAGTGCATGCCAGAGCATAAACCAAGTCGTAATCCGAGACAGGATTGTGTCGAGGCACAGCTCTGGGGAAGGGTACCAAAACATTTCTGCAGCTTTGAAGGTCCCCAAGAACACAATGGCCTCCATCATTCTTAAATGAAAGAAGTTTGGAACCACTAAGACTCTTCTTAGAGCTGGCCGACCCAGCCAAACTGAGCAACCGCAGGAGAAGGGTCTTGGTCAGGGAGGTGACCAAGAACCCAATGGTCACTCTGACAGAGCTCTAGAGTTCCTCTGTGAAAATGGGAGAACCTTCCAGAAGGACAACCATCTCTGCAGCACTTCAGGCCTTTATGGTAGAGTGGCCAGACGGAAGCCATTTCTCAGTAAAAAGCACATAACAGCCAGCTTGGAGTTTGCCAAATGCCCACTAAAGGACTCTCAGACCATGAGAAACAAGATGCTCTGGTCTGATGAAACCAAGATTGAACTCTTTGGCCTGAATGCCAAGCGTCACATCTGGAGGAAACCTGGCACCATCCCTACGGTGAAGCATGGTGGTGGCAGCATCATGCTGTGGCGATGTTTTTCAGCGGCTGAGAGACTAGTCAGGATCGAGGCATGATTGAACGGAGCAAAGTACAGAGAGATCCTTGATGAAAACCTGCTCCAGAGCGCTCAGGACCTCAGCCAAGACAACGCAGGAGTGGCATCAGGACAAGTCTCTGAATGTCCTTGAGTGGCCCAGCCAGAGCCCGGACTTGAACCCGATCGAACATCTCTGGAGACTTGAAAATAGCTACGCAGCGACGCTCCCCATCCAACCTGGCAGAGCTTGAGAGGATCTGCAGAGAAGAATGGGAGAAACTCCCCAAATACAGGTGTGCCAAGTCCAAGAAGACTCGAGGCTGTAATCGCTGCCAAAGATGATTCAACAAAGTACTGAGTAAAGGGTCTAAATACTTATGTAAATGTATTATTTTCTAAATGCTTTATATACACTTTCGAATGCGCTGTACATCTCGTTCTTGCCTTCTCAAGTTATACCATTTTCGTTCCTTTAATCATTTTTGTGTCTGCAACATCAACTTCTAAGGCTGCTCCCCCACTAGATAGCACCGCCACCTCATACTCTGCTTCAAAACTCAATAGGACAGACAGTGTCTTCTCAGTTTCACCATGCTCGGGACCGGGTCTGTGTCGCACCAAACGGCGGGCGTCACAGACACAGGGAATCTTCCATTTTCTCCACCACTCCACCACAACACTTAACGCCACGGTCTGAATACTTATGTGATATTTCATTTTTAAATGTTTTTATAAATTAGCAAACATTTCTAAAAACCTGTTTTTGTTTTGTCATTATGGGGTACTGTGTGTAGATTGATGAGGGGGGGAAATGATTTAATCCATTTTAGAATAAGGCTGTAACTTAACAAAATTTGGAAAAAGTCAAGAGGTCTGAATACTTTACAAATGCACTGTATATCCCTTAAAAATGTTTATGAGGCTCCTCTGCCCCATCATTAAACATACTCTAAAGAAAAACACGAGCAAAATATAGTCTCATTCACCTCAGTTTTCCTCAAAGACGTGCAACGTAATGGTGAAACATTTCTACCAATGATGAACTTCAGATTGAGTTTATTGAATGCCCTATACCGAATGCAAAACTAGGACAACAATTTTACCAGTAAACATTATGTAGTGCCCTTTCTGAAATCTGGTGTGGTAAGTGACTAGCCTATACATGTATGGACTTCAATAATGTGTGTAACTTTTAATATCTGTATCTGTTTCACTACCCTCTTAAAAAAGTTTCTACCAAGAACCATTTTGATCTGAAGAACCCTTTTTGGAAGACAAGAGTTTTTTGTAAGGCAGAGGGTTCTACCTTGAACCTTTAACATCCTAAGAAGTGTTTTTGGAAGAAAGGGTTCGTTGATGATTCTTTGGAAGGCAAGAAGGGTTCTTTGGAAGGCTAGAAGGGTTCTACATAAAACCAACTATAATATTTCCCAGGATGCTCTATTGCATGGAGATTTTCAGAATTGTTTGTTTTACGGTAATCTCTGTGTTTTTGCATGTACATTGATTGGTTGATTAGTTTTATGCTACAGGAAGATAAAAAATATACAGTTTGTAAAAATAATCCAATCTATTAGTAATTTGATTTATTGGACCCYTTACTGAGATGGTTTTTCCAGTTTAGATGATTGAGGTAGTCTCAGTATTCAATCTTCCCTATTCTGGTAGTCATGCAGAATGCAAGTTACAGGTGATTAACATTTCCACTTGTTGGATATCCTAACTCTGGCTGGATTCCAATAGGAATTACACGTCACTTTGCAAGCCAGCATAATGTGATTTGCAGGCCTAATGTGACCTGTCAACCAGGATTTTCTCTAACACCACTGTGTTAGGGTATAACTAGGCCCTCAAAGAAAGTCCTTATGACGTATATAATCTATTGTCATAAATAATAGCATTTTAAAGGCTAATAAGGCTGGGGGAACCATTCATAGAAGTTCTAGGAATAATCTTTAGATGATAAAATGGTTATTGGGAGGACCCTTCGTAGACGGTTATAAGCACAACCTTTCATATAGGMTTCTAGGCAGAACTACACTGAACAAAAATATAAACGCAGCATGTAAAGTGTTGGCCCATGTTTCATGAGCTGAAATAAAAAATCCCAGAAATGTTCCACTTGCACAAATTTTCACACTTATTTCTCTCAAATTWTGTGCACAAATATGTTTACATCCCTGTTAGTGAGCATTTGTCCTTAGCTAAAATAATCCATCCACCTGACAGGTGTGGCGAATCAAGAAGCTAATTAAACAGCATGATTCCACAGGTGCACCTTGTGCTGGGGATAATAAAAGGTCAATTTAAAATGTACATTTTTCCCACACAACACAAGTATTTATGTCTGTAACAAAGCCATTTTGTTGGTGAAAATTAATTCTGATTCGCTGCACCKCTGCCCAGTCATGTAAAATCCATAGACTAGYGCCTAATGCATTTATTTCATTTGACTGATTTCCTTATATGAACTATAACTCTGTAAAATCTTTGAAATTGTTGCATATTGAGTTTATATTTTTATTCAGTATATATACAGGGGGATCTTTGAAGAACCATCCATAGAGGGTTCTAGAAAGGGTCTACCCAGCACCAAAAAGGGTTCCGCTATGGGGACAAACTGAAGAGTGTACCCTACATATATTCATACTGTACAGCAAACAAAGTGTACTGTGAAGCACTTTGTGATAACTGCTGTAAAAKAGCTCTATAAAATACATGCGATTGATCAATACACTACAGAATATCACATGATAAATACGTATTTTTTTGCAGAGCAGCTGGAGTTTTGCGGGTGTCTGTTTGGGGAGGCAGGCACCTCATGGCTGCTACAGTTGGGGAAGGAAAGGGGTGCTCGTCCTCCACCTCCACCCCTCAGTATGCTGAGCTAAGTATAGCCCGCTTGTGTGTCCAGGCCATGTGTTCATGGCTATTTCTGATGAGTGATATGCGGTTGGACAGAGCGAGGGTCGGTAGCCACATGTCACCCAACAGACCCTTGACAAAACATAAGCCTTAGTACCAGCCTTAGTACCAGCCTTAGTACCAGACTTCGTACCAGACTTCGTACCAGACTTAGTACCAGACTTCGTACCAGACTTCGTACCAGACTTCGTACCAGACTTAGTACCAGACTTAGTACCAGATTTAGTCCCAGACAATCGGATGAGCAAGAGATAATTTGGCCATAGAGTCATCCGACACTAGAAAGGTTACTGTTTATCAGTGTGTTAGAAATGTAAGCTAAATGTAGAATGTATTCTCATCAATTCACTTGGTAATGATACTGAAGTAAACAGTCAGGGAGGTTTGGGGTTAACAAGTGCTTAATAAAAAGAAACAGGCCATCAAATAACATTTGATTGATTTCATTGATTCATGGATTGAAAACTTGAAGGGTAGACCTAAATGTACCAAATGTTGATTTGTTGATTAACAGGCATACTTAATTAACAGTGTATAGTTAGACTTTGAGTTAGATCAATCTCACATTACACACCTGATGAACAGCTGCGTTGGCACATATCACAGCAATTACTTTGATTGCGACAACTACTATGATGTTGATGGTGTGGATTACCAGTCTGAAGGTTGAGAACAGAGAGAGTAGCAGGTAATTAACTTGATTTTACCAAAATATGAATCTCAAGACTACTTTCTAAGAGGTTATCTCGACTGGCTATGTTTCCCTCTGTTCAATGAATCATTAGACTGGGTTCAGAATGTCTGTCACAGCTGTGGAGCTGGTCAACAGACTGCACTGCCCTCTTCAATCCAGCTGTGATAACCAGGCATGATAATAAAGTCTATAATTCATATCAATTAAATGAATATACCCTTTTTATCACAATATTGTGTCTGTGCAAATCACAAATAGACAAAATGGTACAATTTGGGGAAACAGTAAGCAAACACAATGTCCAAGTCACCATCTCTCTACAAAGATGTTGTAGGCCTTTGCCAAAATACAATATAATAATGTCATGCATTTTTATAATACACTGTTAAAATGAAGTTCTTTTAGGGCAGCTGAGCTGCCACCAACTTGAAGGAGACAAAACTTTAACTTTGTTGGAGAATTGAAAAACATCATCCTGAGACGTTTTGAAACGTTACATGGTGCAACACCTTGCCAGGGACTAGGAACACTAACAGGTTGAAAACACTATTTTGGTGTTTCGAGTCCAATTTAGTGCAAAATTGGTGCAGTTTCCTCTCTCTTAAGCTTCCAAACAGCATTCTGATGATTTGAATCCTGTCCAGTGCAGAATGAAATCCTTTTGCCTGGTGTCTTAAAGTTTAACATTGTTTTATGCATTTGCTATTATATACCGCTTCAGCAGGCATTCTCAACCACAGTGTTCGAACCACCAGCAGTAACTACAGTTTAAACTGAAAGAACTAAAGATTCAGGACTAGTGTTTTCCATTGACAAGCATGAATGTGGAAATGGATGTTGTCCTCGTTGAACGTCATTTGTCTGATGGTTTTTGATATGCGTTCATCATGATCTATTACACCTCATGGCACAACAAGCTTAATACTAATATAGAAACATACTTTTTTTTCTTCAAACGTGCATACAACACCGTTGTAGAGATTAAAACCAGACTTCCAATGAGTTCAGTCACTCAATTGTCTCTCTCTTTGGTTATCCTCATGAAAGATACATTTTGAGCATTGTGCCTCTTCAGTCAAATAAGACAGTCAAAAAATGAATCAAAATGAATAAGGTTTTGAAGTGTATTTCCTATATCTAGGAGATATAAGAAAACTCAGGAAATATTTTTGTTGTTTTGGACACATATTTAACCCCTTATTTTTGTTGGCACAATCCATTAGTTTGTATGGGTTACCTTCAGATGAGTCTAACGACACTTGGAGTCGTAGAGTAAAACGGAGAACGCCGTCGTGTTCGTGAGAGTCTCCCTTTTCCATAATAATTTGGAGGCCAAAACCGTTCAAATGTATTCGTTAGAAGACTGATTTTTGCGATGTCTCATGGTCTGACAAACACCGCTGTAGCTCAGCCACCTTCCACCGTAGATGCGGAAGGGCGGATGTGGTGGATTGAGATATGATAGCTCTAGTTTAAACTGAGATTTTGATGGGATTTTTTGTATTATGATAGTTATGAAATGACAGAGGGGATACAGATAGTGGGAGAAACAGTGGGAGTGAGAGAAACAGATTGAAGGGTTGGAGTTGGGATTTGAACCCCGGTCATCGGTGAGGAGAGGGCTGACCTGTCTAAATTGGGTGCGTTACCGCTAGAGAACGGGCTCTGCATGACTTGCATACATTTTTATTAAGTATATGTTGGTTATTTTTCTTGTTCATTTCAGTTCACTCCAGATTTTTTTTTTTACAGTGTGGCTGTGTGATTGAATTGTCAAACTTTTACGAAATGTACTAATTTACTGCCTCATAGGCCCTTATCATCAATCAATATTCAGGCTATAAATCATTTGCTTTTCTAAACCATTGACTGTATAAGAAACACAAGTTTTGTGTTTTGATGCTGCCTTTTACATGCACTGAAACATCTTAAAAACAACAATATTCAGGTTGAAATGCATCTTCTGCATTCAACCCAACCCCTCTGAACCAGAGAGGTGTGTGGGGCTGCCTTAATCGCCTTAATCAACATCCACAACAGAAGTTGTTTGGGGTTAACTGTCTTGCTCAAAAGGCAGAACAGCAGATTTTAACACCTTGCCGGCTCAGGGATTTCAACCAGAAACCTTTTGGTTACTGGCCCAACACGCTTAACCGCTGGGACACCTGCCACCCTCAAGAACCACTTTGGGTGTTTCAGAGTACTACATTTCTGTTTTAAAACACATTCTGTGTACTAAAACACTTACATTAGGTTTACCTTCAAACACCCTCCTAACATCAGATATCAGCTTAGGTGCATTCATTTTTATGGAGACTTTCTATTTTTACAGTGTATTGTTGAAACACTTCAATATGGTATATAAACTTAATTATCCTACTGTATCAATTATGAACTTTACAGGTTGGCAAAAAATAATCAAATGGTATTAATTACCCTAAATATGATCTACAGGCTATTGCATTACCCTGATATAGTTACACTCATAAATAGTTTTCTTGACCGCACAATTCATGCAAGGATTTGTGTAGATGAACATGTACTGCTATATCATCGTTAACCAATACATATAGGCCTGGCAAGTCAAATCCTGTTCTTGGTTAACAGTACACTCAGCTGCCACTAAATACCATGACAAGCTGCTAGAATAATCTGTGTATATAAAAAAAAAAAGGATTTCTTTGTTTGATGTATGCTCATGTTTGCCCCTTTACGCTGGAGTAAACCAAACTATCATCATCTTTTCTTTTACAGCTAAATAAAACAGCTGAATGTCAAAGCAAAGTCAACTAGGCCTGACTGAAATATATCACTTTAAATATTTCCATTTTTTTTATTACTAAATWATATTTTGCTTAGTCTTCTGAATAGCAATATGTTCTCCTTCACGTTACAAGTCTCAATTTCCAGATCAACCATTGAGGGGCAAAATGTAAACTCTTCCCAACAGGTGAATTTTAACATCCACATAACACACATTATCTTAAATTAAAGTTTTGCAGGAAAAAGTTTACCTGTTTCAGTGTAATATCCTCCTTATTTTAGGACTTTTCTGTGCAGATAGTGGATTAAAACAAATGTAATGTCAAGTATAGAAAACACCAATTTGTCAAAGCACGGAGATGCCTGCGCCGCGTTCACGACTCAAAGTCTAATGGGTGAGGTTACGTATCAGCAAACAGCTTTCATGAAAGTACCGCTACTTTGGCCGTCTACCGCATTCCGCGCGCGCTAGCGCCAGCTTCAGCTGTCGCTCCAAATACGCATGGTCCTTCCTGTTCGCCCAACACAGATACAGCTGCAGTTCTCTCTGCCATCAACCCAGACAGTGTTTTTATCTGTCAAATTATATTCCCTGCCTTTGGAACAATTATTTTGTGAGTAAATGTATACATTTTAATAAACGGTTTAATTAACCTACCTTTCATTGGCTTGTTTTCTTTTTGCAATAGCACTACTACTACTTATACTGCTACTGCTACTACCATTACTACTTCTGCTACTGCTACTACTACTTATGCTGCTACTGCTACTACTACTACTGCTACTACTATTACTACTACTGCTACCACTACTTATACTGCTACTACTATTACTATTACTACTTCTGCTACTGCTACTACTACTTATACTACTGCTACTGCTACTACTACTATTACTACTGCTACTGCTACTACTATTACTGCTACTGCTATTACTATTACTACTTCTGCTACTGCTACTACTACTTATACTACTGCTACTGCTACTACTACTAGTACTACTGCTACTGCTACTACTATTACTGCTACTACTATTACTACTACTATTACTACTGCTACTGCTACTACTATTACTGCTACTACTATACTATACTACTACTACTTACTACTGCTACTACTACTATATATACTGCTACTACTATTACTACTACTACTATTTACTACTGCTACTGCTACTTACTTTACTTGCTACTATTACTATTACTACTGCTACTGCTACTACTATTGCTACTATACACTACTTATACTGCTACTACTACTTATACTACTACTACTAATTACTACTGCTATTACTATTACTGCTACTACTATTACTACTACTACTATTACTACTGCTACTGCTACTACTATTACTACTACTATTACTACTACTACTACTTATACTGCTACTGCTACTACTACTTATACTGCTACTACTATTACTACTTCTACTACTACTACTACTTCTGCTACTGCTACTACTATTGCTACTACTACTGCTGCTACTACTATTGCTACTACTACTTCTGCTACTACTACTACTACTACTACTACTACTACTACCCCTACCACTACTGCTGCTACTACTACTTACTACTACTACTTCTGCTACTGTACTATATATGGATAAGAGCGTCTGCTAATGACTTAAATGTAATGTAAATGTACTATTGCTATACTACTGCTGCTGCTACTACTACGACTACAACTACTTCTGCTACTGCTACTACTATTGCTACTACTACTGCTACTGCTGCTACTACCTACTACTACTGCTAGTACTTCTGCTACTGCTACTGCTACTGCTACTGCTACTGCTACTGCTACTGCTACTACTACTACTACTACTACTACTACTACTGCTACTACTACTACTACTACTACTACACGCTCTCTTATGCCCTCCTACTACTGCTGCTACTACTACTACTACTTCTGCTACTGCTACTACTAGTACTACTACTTCTGCTACTGCTAATACTACTACTACTGCTACTACAAAAATGTCTGTAATTTGTACAATACTGAACTCAATAGGTCATATTCCATATACAGTATCAGTAATTTAGGGTCAAGCATTTACCCATAGGCTATACCCAGTGGCGATTTTAGCATGTAAATCTTGGTGGGGCAAAAAAATAATAAGTGGGATGTATGCCAGCAAAGCCCCTACACAACACATATCTAAACAATACATTAATTGCACTATAACGGTGATAAAAGGTGCCCACAAACTGTTAGGGCCTACATAAATCTGTCCCAACAGCAGAGTCCCAACACCTTACCACTGCTACACCTGGCTTTCAGCGGAGCCTTGTCTGGCAGCGAAACAGTTAATTCAGCCTCATTTACTGCCTATAAAAAAACATAGCTGTTATGGCTGAGTTGCTTAAGCAAATGTGGTTTCTACTGACAATTGAGATGTACAAACTATGGCATAAGGGGACGACAAGCGGATGAGTGGCAATCCATAATTTCGATTAAGACATTAATGAGCAAGCGACGACAGACATAGTCAATATAACTATTTGTTCAGCACTTTTGAAATGTACAGTGACAGAATTCAAAACATGGGCAGTTCTTACAGTGTAAGTAAGTCAGAACCATAGGATAAATAAAGGGGCATATAAACAGACAATGAAAGCTCTTACAATATTCTATGATAAAATGTCTCTAAAACAGGTTATAGGCTATATGTGCACCACCAAGTCAGAACAGTAGGCGAAATTAAGAGGGGAAAATAGACCAAATTACTAGGGTGAGGCACATGGGCTACTAACAGCTTACTACACAARATACACTTATTATTACTTTCTTAGCTACAGTATTCAAATCTCCCTTGCATATTACATAATTTATGCAGCAGCATATAATACATTTTTGGACTCACCTTGTGAAGGTGGCGCAGCAGTCCTTTGTGGGCAAATTTTGTCATCGAAGTCTGGCATTCTCTGGATTTATGGTGGGAACTCAGAAGAAAAACACACAGCCACTCCACTGAATAGCAGGTTAGTGATTGCTTTGCAATGCTTGCAGTTAGCCACTGATTCCTTCCAAACGACTCATTGTTGAATTTGCGATTTCCAACTTGTTGTGTAATCTTTATGTCCAATGGCCAATGAGCACCGATGCATTTTATCTATAATTTTTCTTCATTATTTCTCTTCATGTGACAAGGATTGAAAAGGATTCGCCAGTAGATTGTTGACTTGATTCATGATGATGACTGCTAGCTTGCTAGCTAAGATTTTGAAAGGAAGATGTTAACATGATCAGTCCAATCAAAGCTACTGTACATATAACGTGATTTGACGTCATTTAATCTGTGGCCAATGACCTTGAGCCATCTTGGAAGGGCACTTGTAATATAACTCTATGGCAGGACCCAAAGGGTTGAAATTTTGGATGTCTACCCTTACTAAGTACTTAAACTTGGCGATGACATACTGTCCCCATGAGTGACAGAACACTGAGCCAATCACGGCACAATGCTCCGTATTTTCTGCTGGCTCGCCCCACCACCATAGAAAGCACTGAGCTGGGCTGAAACATCGGCATTTTGGAGCTGCCTTACTCAAGAAAGCAAAAAAGAGACCATGTGTGTATGCAGCTTTATTAACTGTATGATATATATATTTTTTACATTGTTTGCAAACTGATATGTGACACGTATGACATTACTAACCCCACTACTCCTAATAGTAAGCTACGTCCTCCTCTACAATGAGAAAGTAGTGCTTTGATTATAAATAGAAAAGTTTCTTTAGACACATTTGTCAGCTCTTATCAGTCTCACTGACTCCCCATGCACAGCTGCTGACTCACTGGCCAGTCCAGCTTCTTCCTCACACAGGACATGGCTTTGGAAATCATGAGTAGCATGTTTGTTGGCAGTACACTGACCATACACAGCAAGTAGCACTCAAAACAAACATCCAAATTAGCATGATGGGAAGAATACCAATCACACAGTGAAAAAGTAATTTTAGTCATTCCTTTCTGGTCCCAGTGCAGAGATGCATTACATTCTTATAAGCAGTGATTTAATAGAGTTTTAGAATGGGGGAAAAAACAGAATAACTCGTCAATATGCAGAAAGTGACATGATTTTCACTCAGCTACTGAGATGACTGGTGATTGGACAGGTCTTTAGGAAAACCCCCACCATACTGCAGGTTGCCATTTATTGTCATGAATCTTGTTCTGGACGCAGCTCTGCAGAGTGGTGGTGACAACCACAAAGTCATGAAATCTGATTTTAAACCTAACCCTAACCTTAGCTCTAACCACACTGCTAACCATAATGCCTAACCCTAACCTTAAATTTAAGGCCAAAAACAGATTTTGGTTTTCATGAATTTTTACAATATAGCCTACTTTGACTTTGCAGCTGGCCCATCAAGCGGAAATCGCTAAATTCTGCCTCCAGGGCAAGATTCATGACAATAAACGTCAACCTGCCAGCATACCAGGAGGCAACCCTTGGTCTAATGTCTGGAACTGAAACCTGAGAGCCAGACCAGCATGCATCTCTCCTAGTGCTACAGGTCACAGTCAGTAAAAAAGACATGGTGTGTTGGGCCTATACTGTAGACTACGGTGTCAGATTTTAAACTGTTGATATGACCGACAGGATACAGTGAGACTTTTAATTATTTATAAAGAAGGGCACTAAGGAGTTGTGGAGATTGTCTTTGAATGAGACAGAAGTCTACTGAAGAAGTTATGTTGTCAAAGCTGGGGTCACCAAATAAGAACGAGTGTTTGAAAAGCACGGATTACTATGATGTCAAAATAAGAAGGGCTGCCAGTGTGGTAGACCTGCTTTAGACTTCACCCCACCATTCACTTCCTCCCTTGGGCCAGAGGTACAAATCAAATCAAACTTTATTTGTCACATGCGCCGAATACAACAAGTGTAGACTTACCGTGAAATGCTTACTTACAAGCCTTTAACCAACAGTGGAGCTCAAGAAGAGTTAAGAAAATATTTACCAAGTAGACTAAAATAAAAAGTAAAAAAAAAAAGTTACACAATAAGAATAACAAGAGCAAGGCTATATTCAGGTGGCATCGGTACCGAGTCACTGTTGGTTGGTTGAGGTAACTTGTACATGTAGGTGGGGGTGAAGTGACAAAGCATAGATAATAAACAGTGAGTAGCAGCAGTGTACAAAAAGGGAGGGGGGGAAATGTAACTCGATTTTATTAATTGTTCAGCAGTCTAATGGCTTTGGGGTAGAAGCTGTTGAGGAGCCTTTTGGTCCTAGACTTGGCGCTCCGGTACCGCTGGCCGTGTGGAAGCAGAGAAAACAGTCTTTAACTTGGGTCACTGGAGGCTTTGACAATTTTATGGGCTTTCCTCTGACACCGCCTATTGTATCGGTTCTGGATTTCAAGAAGCTTGGCCCAGTGATGTACTGGGCCGTTCGCACTACCCTCTGTAGAGCCTTACGGTCAGATGCCGAGCAGTTTCCATACCAGGCGGTGATGCAACCGGTCAGGATGCTCTCGATGGTGCAGCTGTAGAACCTTTTGAGGATCTGGGGACCCATGCCAAATCTTTTCAGTTTCCTGAGGGGGAAAAGGTTTTGTCGGGCCCTCTTCACGACTGTCTTGGTATGTTTGGACCATGATAGTTCATTGGTTATGTGGACCCCAAGGAAATTGTAACTCGATCCGCTCCACTACAGCCCCGTTAATGTTAATTGGGGCCTGTTCGGCCCACAGGAATGTCGGCCCACAATCAGCTCCTTTGTATTGCTCACATTAAGGGAGAGGTTGTTGTCCTGGCACAACACTGACAGTTCTCTGACCTCCTCCCTATAGGCCGTCTCATCGTTGTCGGTGATCAGGCCTACCACTGTTGTGTCGTCAGCAAACTTAATAATGGTGTTGGAGTCGTGTTTGGCCACGCAGTCTTGGATGAACAGAGAATACAGGAGGGGACTAAGCACACACCCCTGAGGGGCCCCAGTGTTAAGGATAAGCGTGGCAGACGTGTTGTAGCATACTCTTACCACCTGGGGGTGGCCCGTCAGGAAGTCCAAAATCCAGTTGCAGAAGGAGGTGTTTAGTCCCAGAGTCCTTAGCTTAGTGATGAGCTTCGTGGGCACTATGGTGTTGAACGCTGAGCTGTAGTCAATGAACAGCATTCTCACATAGGTGTTCCTTTTGTCCAGATGAGAAAGGGCAGTGTGGAGTACGATTGAGATTGCGTCATTTTTGGATCTGTTGGGGCGGTATGCGAATTGGAGTGAGTCTAGGGTGTCCAGGAGGATGCTGTTGATGTGAGCCATGACCAGCCTTTCAAAGCACTTCATGGCTACCGACGTGAGTGCCATGGGGCGGTAATCATTTAGGCAGGTTACCTTCGCTTCCTTGGGCACAGGGACTATGGTGGTCTGCTTGAAACATGTAGGTATTACAGACTCGGTCAGGGAGAGGTTGAAAATGTCAGTGAAGACACTTGACAGTTGGTCCGCGCATGCTTTGAGTACACGTTCTGGTAATCCATCTGGCCCAGCGGCTTTGTGAATGTTGACCTGTTTAAAACTTCTTAAGGCTAGGGGGCACTATTTTCACGTCCGGATGAAAAGTGTGCCCAAAGTGAACTGCCTGCTACTCAGGCCCAAAAGCTAGGATATGCATATTATTAGTAGATTTGGATAGAAAACACTCTGAAGTTTCTAAAACTGTTTGAATGATGTCTGTGAGTATAACAGAACTTATTTGGCAGGCAAAACCCCGAGGACAAACCATTCAGAAAAAAAAGAATTTGAGGTCACTCTCTTTGGGTTTTCAATGGGAATCTAGAATTCTAAGGCAGTTGCTTGAAGTTCCTATCGTTTCCACTGGATGTCAACAGTCTTTAGAAATTGGTTGATGTTTTTCCTTTGAGAAATGAAGAAGTAGCCCTGTTCCGAACGAGGGTCGAGTGAAGTGTACTGTTGTGGTTGAGGCACGTGACCTGAAAGCTCGCTCCACTTTGTTTTCCTCCGGTATTGAACACAGTTTATTCCGTCTTAAATTTGATCGATTATTTACGTTTAAAAATACCTAGTTGGATTAGGAAAGTTGTTTGAAATGTTTGGATCAAGTTTACAGGTAACTAATTAGAAAATGTGTAATCATGTTGTGTGAGTTGGCACCGGTGTATTTTCTGAATCATACGCGCCAAATAAATGGACATTTTGGATATATAACGACAGAATTTATCGAACAAAAAGACCATTTGTGATGTTCAATGGACATATTGGAGTGCCATCAGAAAAAGATCTTCAAAGGTAAGGCATGAATTATATGTTATTTCTGACTTTTGTGTTGTGCCTGGCGGGTTGAATTATGATTTTCATGTGTATGTTTGATGGGGTGCTGTCCTCAGATAATAGCATGGTTTGCTTTCGCCGTAAAGCCTTTTTGAAATCTGACACTGTGGCTGGATTAACAAGAAGTTAATCTTTAAATCCATTTATGATACTTGTATGATTAATGAATTATTATTATGAGTATTTCTGTTTTTGAATTTGGCGCGCTGCTATTTCTCTGGGTGTTGTCAAATCAATCCCGTTAACGGGATTGGCGCGAAAATTTTAAAGGTTTTGTTCACATCTGCTACCGAGAGCGTTATCACACAGTCACCAGAACAGCTGGTGCTCTCGTGCATGCTTCAGTGTTGCTTGCCTCGAAGCAAGCATAAAAGGCATTTCGCTCTTCTGGTAGGCTCGCGTCACTGGGCAGCTCGTGCCTGGGTTACCCTTTGTAATCCATAATAGTTTTCAGGCCCTGCCACATCCGACGAGTGTCAGAGCCGGTGTAGTAGGATTCAATCTAAATCCTGTATTGACGCTTTGCTTGTTTGATGGTTCATCTGAGGGCATAGCGGGATTTCTTGTATGCGTCCAGATTAGTCTCCCGCTCCTTGAAAGCGGCAGCTCTAGTCTTCAGCTCGATGGGGATGTTGCCTGTAATCCATGGTTTCTGGTTGGGATATGTATGTATAGTCACTGTGGGGACAACGTCGTCAATGCCCTTACTGATGAAGCCGATGACTGAGGTGGTGTACTCCTCAATGCCATTGGATGAATCCCAGAACATATTCCAGTCTGTGCTAGCAAAACAGTCCTGTCGTGTAGCATCCGCGTCATCTGACCACTTCCATATTGAGCGAGTCAGTGGTACTTCCTGCTTTAGTTTTTGCTTGTAAACAGGAATCAGGAGGATATAATTATGGTCAGATTTGCCAAATGGAGGGTGGGGGAGAGCTTTGTATGCATCTCTGTGTGTGGAGTAAAGGTGGTCTAGGATTTTTTTTCCTTGGTTGCAAATGTTTTTGGTAAAAATGTGGTAAATTTGTTTTGGTAAAAAATGTGGTAAAACTGATTTAAGTTTGCCTGCATTTAAAGTCCCCGGCCACTAGGTGGACAGTGGAAGGAGTTAGTTCCTGAAATCCCAAGGCCAAAGGGCACTAGTCCCATCCAGAGACCCATAGACCATCAAGGATTAAAAGGGGACTGCCTTAAATAGCACCGCAGCTGTGGGAACCAATCAAGTCTGGCGACAGCTAGCCTGGATCAGTCCAGGCCAGCTGCTGTGGCACTGCCAAAACACTCCTCGGTCCTGCCTCAGAGTGGTACGGCCCATACACCCCTCTTTCTGTCCAGCCCTGTAGTGGATGCATCTAGTCAGACTGTCACTATGCTGGTTCAGGGATACTGGCGGAGTGACGGCCACTACTGTAATGATTCAATTAAATGTAATTGGTAAGTGTGATATAAAATGATACCCTGCTAAAGGATACCCAAGATAACATAATACTGTATGTACATTAACTTTCCCTCAAAATAAAAAATGTGCTCTCACAAGATAGGTGCAATGCAACAGAATGTCTTTATGTGGGAACGACAGAATGGCGATACACTACATGACCAAAAGTATGTGGACAGTGGACACCTGCTTGTCGAACATCTCATTCCAAAATCATGGGCATTAATATGGAGTTGGTCCCCCCTTTGCTGCCATAACAGCCTACACTCTTCTGGGAAGGCTTTACACTAGATGTTGGAACATTGCTGCAGGGACTTGCTTCCATTCAGCCACAAGAGCATTAGTGAGGCTGAGCACTGATGTTGGGCGTTTAGGCCTGGCTCGCAGTCGGCGTTCCAATTCATCCCAAAGGTGTTCAATGGGGTTGAGGTCAGGGCTCTGTGCAGGCCAGTCAAGTTCTTCCACACAAATCTTGATAAACCATTTCTATATTGACCTTGCTTTGCACACGGGGGCYTTGTCATGCTGAAACAGGAAAGGGCCTACCCCCAACTGTTGACCAAGTTATCTCTGTTGAAGTGTTGCTACTGGCATTGAGGAATTAGTCTTAAGTTATTTTAAAGGCAGGGTGTGTAGGCATAAAATATCACTATACCTCTTTGAAAGGACTCCACTGCCCCTTTCCCTAGATGTAGGCCTATAATATTTACAGGAGAACAGAGATCACCACTGTGCTCCACTGAACTACATTATGGTCAGTTATAGAACTGTAACATCTATGGAAATATGCTGTTTCAGGGGCATGTCTCAGAGTGCCAGCTGTGGTGTTTGTGAGCTCAGCTGTCAGGTTTGCAGGGGGACAGCTCGGCCACTGTAACAGGTGTTAGTCTCTGGCCATAGCGAGCCTATAGTTGATCTGATACAGGAGCTCACTTTGGATCATGGCTATCATTCAAGGACTAGAAACCTTTCCACATATGTTTTTTTAATCAAATGTTGCCTACATAGCCTTGTTCATTTGAACCATTATCAAAAGGTACAGAGAGAACGTTTTGGGATTTCTTGAGAACCCTTTCTGCCATTCCAGAACCCTCCAGACAAATTTTGGGCACATTTTTTAACAGGGCACAGTGGTGGAATCTGGTCCCAATGGTGGCCCGGTGGGACCAAAAAGACCCCCGTTTCCTCTAGATCTAATTACAGACACCTAATGTATCACTTAACAGGCCCTGGCTATATTAAGACCCACGACAAGTGAGTCCTGGCTCGGTGTCCAAGTGCCCAGCAGTGGAGCAGTTTACTTATCAATTACAAATAACATTTCCAGTATCCACAGCTCTGATCTGTGTCACTGATTGGCATTGGTTTACTCATATGACAACCTAAAACCATGATCAATTTCGGTAACCGGAGATTCCTACACAATCTTATATWATTTTTTATTTATGTGCTGATATAATTCAGTAGACACTTGTCAGCTGTAAACTCAATGACCGTTACAGTGCAGWAATGTTATGCCAACATAGAAATCAGGTTCACTATTCATCAATATAACCCTAACCCTAACCCTTTTTTCCCCCTACTGTGTTATTGACTTGTTTATTGTTTACTCCATGTGTAACTCTGTGTTGTTGTCTGTTCACACTGCTATGCTTTATCTTGGCCAGGTCGCAGTTGTAAATGAGAACTTGTTCTCAACTAGCCTACCTGGTTAAATAAAGGTGAAATATATATATTTTTTTAAGTATACTGTACGTTTTCACACCATTCTGATTCTCCTCTTTAAATAGATACAAATCCTCTGTGCCATATGTGATACATTCTCTTTGGAAATGTAAGTATCAATACAAATATTGAGTTACTTGAGGCAGTGCCTGATAAGTGGAAGTTCTTATTCGCTACTAAAGTAATTCACGATCCAAAACTTTTGTAACAGTCATCGCTGCCCCCTAGTGGTGATAAATGGGTAAAATTGGCAGTGCATCTATTTAGTACAAAGGGAATTATAGAAGGTAATTCATGCATTTCACAATAAAACACAACTGTAATGTTTTCTTATGTATTTACGACAAGGAGCAAATAAGCTGTATGATATGAACAAGAATAAAAAATGTAACTGCATTTATTGTAATATCACTATCCTAATAGTGACACCTGTTTGAGCCCCACCTGTTTAGCTAATATATATATATATATTATACACTATAGTTCAAAAGTTTAGTCACTTAGAAATGTCCTTGTTTTTGAAAGAAAAGCACATTTTTTGTCCATTAAAATAACATCAAATTGATCAGAAATACAGTGTAGACATTGTTAATGTTGAAACTGTCTATTGTAGCTTTTTATGGAATATCTACATAGGCGTACAGAGGCCCATTATCAGCAACCATCACTCCTGTGTTCCAATAGCACGTTGTGTTAGCTAATCCAAGTTGATCATTTTAAAAGGCTAATTGATCATTAGAAAACCCTTTTGCAATTATGTTAGCACAGCTGAAAATTGTTGTTCTGATTAAAGAAGCAATAAAACTGACCTTCTTTAAACTAGTCGAGTATCTGGAGCATCYGCATTTGTGGGTTCGATTACAGGCTCAAAATGGCCAGAAACAAAGGACTTTCTTCTGAAACACATCAGTCTATTCTTGTTCTGAGAAATGAAGGCTATTCCATGCGAGAAATTGCCAAGAAACTGAAGATCTCGTACAACGCTGTGTACTACTCCCTTCACAGAACAGCGCAAACTGGCTCTAAACAGAATAGAAAGAGGAGTGGGAGGCCCCAGTGAACAACTAAGCAAGAGAACAAGTACATTGGAGTGTCTAGTTTGAGAAACAGACTCCTCACAAGTCCTCAACTGGCAACTTCATTAAATAGTACCCGCAAAATACCAGTCTCAACATCAACAGTGAAGAGGCGGCCTTCTAGGCAAAGTTCCTCTGTCCAGTGTCTGTGTTCTTTTGCCCATCTTAATCATTTATTTTTATTGGCCAGTCTGAGATATGGCTTTTTCTTTGCAACTCTGCCTAGAAGGCCAGCATCCCGGGGTGGGAAACTTTGTGTTAGGCCCTGATCTGTCTATGCCATATGGCTGTGGGCTAAACTAGCTCATTTATCAGGCAAGATTTGCCTAGAATTCCTGTGGCATTATTTTATAGTAAGAACAATACAATTGAACATAGCTGAATAAAATAGAAAGGTTGTTTGTCTCCAAACGATTTCCCAGGGAGTGCGCACATGCGGCTATTCTGTGTTGAGCGGTTAACAAAGAAACAGCTCCTCCTATACGCTTAATTTGATGATCAAATAATGATTCCAAAAAAAGTTGCATGAAAGGGAAGCGCTGTGCTCTGTTTGTTCTGCAGTCTGCCCACACTTAATCAGTCTCTCATTCACAATTTGACAAGCCCTTGATWATATTCTCAAGCAGTATTCTCAATTTAATCTGGTCTTTACATATAGTCTACTAATATATATGTAGAATAATTTTTTATCTACAAAAATGTAGTTCATATCACTCGAATAACGAATGGAGATTTGGTGCAGCTACTTTTTTCATATGCCAGGTAGGCTACTGTCACGCCCTAATCTGTTTCACCTGTTTTTGTGATAGTCTCCACCCACCTCCAGGTGTCACCCGTTTTCCTCATTAGTCTCTGGGTATTTATTCCTGTGTTCCCTGTTTGTCTGTTGCCAGTTCGTCTTGTCAAGTCAACCAGTGTGGTATTCTGTGCGCCTGTAGTTTTTTTTCCCTTGTTTTTTCCTTCTCTCTCTCTCTTCTCTCTCTCTCTCTCTCTCCCTCCCTCCCCCCCCCCTTTTTCTCTGTTTTTGCTAGTCCTGGTTTTGACCCTTGCCTGCCTCCACTCTGAACCCGTCTGCCTGACCATAGTGCCTGCCCTGACCTGGAGACTGCCTGCCACCCTGTACCTCCTGGACTCTGACATTGTTATGATCTTTTGCCTGTCGACGACCATTCTCTTGTCTGACCCTTAGATTATAATAAATATCAGAGACTCGAACCATCTGCCTCCCATGTCTGCATCTGGGTCTCGCCCTGTGCCCTTATAGGCTACACTGTAAAGCAAATTAATGTGCTTAATTTGTAAGCACCAGAAAGCTGGGATCTGCTTTTAAATAGTAACTAGTCAAAACTCTGTTTTCACACGCGATTGTGCAATGACAGGGATTTTAAGAACACATGTTTCACTAGACTGTAGGCTATGGGCTCTCCAACCATGTTCCTGGAGTCCTAGGCCTATTGGCTACGTTTGGAGTTATTTGGCCACTTTAGTTGTGTTACAAACCTTATCAAAACATATAAAACTATGGGCTAGGCTGCATGATGTATGCCACTATGATTTGAAAAAGCTGGACTGCACACTCTGGGCATCATTCACAAATGATAATATTCTCACCACTCAGACTATTCCCAATTTAATCTTGTCTTTACATATACTAAATAATATGTGTAAAATTAGTTTTGATTTAGAATGGGCCATTATCATGCAACTGTCAGAACAGGGGCAGGGGACAAAATACATGTCYTCCGTATGCACTTGAACAGGGTTGGAGAGTAACGGATTACGTTTAATTTCGTTACATGTAAGAGATTACAAAAAAACAGTAACTGTAATCTGTTATGTTACCAGCAAAAATATTGTAATCAGATGACAGATACTTTTGGGAAAGTATATGATTACTTCGAGGATTACTTTTAAATTCAGAAAGGATGTTTAAGGATGGATGACATCAGTGATGTGAATCACACTGCTGCTCTCTCATTGAGCTATTTGTGCCTGTTCACAAATCTAAATGTATATTTGAACCCAATAATGGTTGAATTCAAGAAGTTTAAGATGTTTTTGAAACCAGTGGACAGCCAGTGAAAAATGCGCTCTTGCAACAGATGCATAGTGCGGATCCCAGCCTATGGAATACAAGTGTGGGTTTCATTGCTCAATCTAATTCATGCTGATAAAAAAAATCCATAGGCCTAATTGACACATGCTCAAACATGCATCATTTTGATAGACTTAAAGGGGCAATCTGTAGTTGCTACATCCWTTCTTGGACTTATAAATTACATATATCCATTAATTCTTGAAGAATATAACTTATAAATCATGAGTTTAGTTCAACTGTCACATTCCATGAGAAAAAATATAAGCTTGTTTTTCTCCAATGTTTGTAAGAGCAACAGGAGCTCCTATTCCACTCCAACTCTGAATGCCAGGGCTCCCAAGAAGTGTTTTATTTGATTTTAGATCGCATTTGCATTGATGTCAGAGTGATTAGAGGAACAATAGAGCCCTGGGTACCAGGCCATTAGGACCTGATGGAGGGACAATAGAGCCCTGAGTACCAGACCATAGAACCTGATGGAGGGACAACAGAGTGCTGAGTACCAGGCCATTAGGACTTGATGGTGGGACAATAGAGCGCTGAGTACCAGACCATTAGCAACTGGCCGTTAGCAAGTTTGGTAGGCTACAAATGACCATCAGATGTGTCAGAGCACAGTTTTGGAGAAGCCTAGTCACGGCAACTCAGCAGTCACATGAAATTTGACTGAAGTCATGACTCCGCGGTAATATGGTCACTGTAACAGCCCTAGTCCCAACCAACAGCCCTAGTCCCAACCAGTTGACTACCTTAAAACGTGGAAGCACTCAATGGCTTCCACTTAATGGCTTCCACCACTGCACATGCGGCCTTTTGGGCCACTAGAGGCCTCTATCATTCTCTATGGCAGGGCTCTCCTACCAGAAGTGGGTGGATGGAGCAAGCAGAGCGAGGCAGGTGTAAAGAACGGGACAGGCAGAGCAGCGTCAAAGTGGACAACACGCCTGTCTGGCTTCGGTTGTGTCATTATAATTAAAAACAATGCATTCTACAATAAATCACACACAGGGTCGGATTTAGTGATTTGGAGGTCCCAGGCAAAGGCCAGTCTGAGCCCCCTCAATTTTTATGGGATTTATAGTAAAGACATTTAACTGTAAAAATGTATTCCCTTTTAATGTGCCATGAACACAACCAGTCATGATGTTTTCATCTGATTGTCAAATAAATCACTTCAAAAAGTAGGTTACCTTTGCACGTTCATCCAAATAATTCCAGAATCTAAGCAGTGCACTTTCCTTCAATTCGCAAGTGGCTGAAACAATCTCACTGGAGAAAGCATGCGAGCTTGCCCATGTATCTGATGCTGTAAGGCCAAAAAGAGTATGACATGCCATAATCTTTTAGGCCAGAGCATCAGTTAGATGGGCTTTACTTACACTATATATACAAAAGTATGTGGACGCCCCTTAAAATGTGTGGATTCGGCTATTTCAGCCAGACCCGTTGCTGACAGGTGTATACAAGCCATGCAATCTCCATAGACAAACATTGGCAAAAAAATGGCCATACTGAAGAGCTCAGTGACTTTCAACATGGCAATGGCATAGGATGCCACCTTCCAACTTTTATTTGCTTTTTTTTTTTTATTTCACCTTTATTTAACCAGGTAAGCTAGTTGAGAACAAGTTCTCATTTACAACTGCGACCTGGCCAAGATAAAGCAAAGCAGTGCGACACACACAACAACACAGAGTTACACATGGAATAAACAAGCGTACAGTCAATAACACAATAGAAAATAAAAAAAAGAAAGTATATATACAGTGTGTGCAAATGGCGTGAGGWGGTAAGGCAATAAATAGGCCATAGTAGCAAAGTAATTACAATTTAGCAAATTAACACTGGAGTGATAGATTAGCAGATGGTGATGGGCAAGTAGAAATACTGGTGTGCAAAAGAGCAGAAAAGTAAATAAAAACAATATAGGGATGAGGTAGGTAGATTGGGTGGGATATTTACAGATGGGCTATGTACAGCTGCAGCGATCGGTTAGCTGCTCAGATAGCTGATGTTTAAAGTTAGTGAGGGAAATATAAGTCTCCAGCTTCAGCGATTTTTGCAATTCGTTCCAGTCATTCCAGTCAACAGTTCAGTTTGTCAAATTTCTGCCCTGCTAGAGCTGCCCCTGTCAACTGTAATTGCTGTTATTGTGAAGTGGGAAGTCCAGGCGCAACAGCGGCTCAGCCGCGAAGTGGTAGGCCACACAAGCTCATAGAACGGGTCCACCGAGTGCTGAAGTGCGTAGCGCGTAAAAATCGTCTGTCCTCGGTGGCAACTCTCACTACTGAATTCCAAACTGCCTCTGGAAGCAACTTCAGCACAATAACTGTTTGTCAGGAGCTTCATGAAATGGGTTTCCATGGCCAAGCATCCGCACACAAGCCGAAGATCACCATGCGCAATCCCAAACGTTGGCTGCAGTGATGTAAAGCTCGCTGCCATTGTACTCTGGAGCAGTGGAAACCCGTTTTCTGGAGTGATGAATCACGCCTCACTATCTGGCAGTCTGATGGACGAATCTGGGTTTGGCGGGTGCCAGGAGAACGCTACCTGCACAAATGCATAGTGCCAACTGTAAAATTAGGTGGAGGAGGAATAATGGTCTGGGGCTGTTTTTCATGGTTCGGGCTAGGCCCCTTAGTTCCAGTTGAAAAATGTTCTGCCTAATTGTAAGTCCGCCAGTGTTCGCATGCTTGCCTATGGTGAATTTAGGCCATAACTCCGCCATGGTTTGTTGGACAAAGCCTATGGGGAAATTAATGCCGTTTTAGTATTTTTTGTTGTTGTGATAAACGCCGAAAATAAGGTCTATGGTAAACACAGGCTTAGGAAATATTATATGTTTTGTTCTATGGGATAATCTTAATCAYCTAACGTCTCTGTCAGYACCCGGTGCGAGAAACAGTCACTAATAATCGTCAGAACCCAGAAGATGAGGCAGACACAGCAGTACTAGAGATGGTGGTTTAATTAAAGAACAAAATCTTCAGGCAAAGAAACTAAATCCACAATGTCCAAAAATAAAGCCAAGAGGCACAAAATGGAAATCCTCCAAAATACAAAAGAAACTCCACAAAGTGGTAAAAAACAGCAGGGAAAAACAAACCTCAAAAGACTACTCAAATAATACACAAGAACTAAACCAGAGAACCTCTGGAAAATCCAACAAGAGAAATATCTGTATAAAACAAGGCTTGGGCTGGGGCTGGGTGCTAACATACAAACACTGAGCAAGGAACACACAGGGTTTAAATACTAACAAGGGAATGACCTACAGGTGCAAACAATAATTAGAGCAAGAAAAACAAAAGGTACAAAAAAGGTGCAATGGGGACATCTAGTGACCAAAACCCGAACAGTCTTGGCCAAAACCTGACAGTCTCTTTTTGTTAATTTTGAAGCATTTATGTAATAACAAAAGCAGATAAAACAAATAAAGACTTCATCATTCATTAAGATCATGTTAACTGACTTGATATTATCTCATAGAACAAAACGTATTAGATCTCCTAAGCCTGGGTTAACCTCAGACCTTATTGTTGGCGTTTATCCCAAAACCCTACTCTTTCCCCATTAATTTTACCCATAGGAATGGCTGAACGAACTAAAGGTGACTCATTTCTGTTTTTAGGACTACAAGCTAGCCTGTTCAACCTCTCTTTCGTATTGTCTGAGATCCCTGAAGATTGGAAAGCTGCCACGGTCATCCCCCTCTTCAAAGGGGGAGACACTCTAGACCCAAACTGCTACAGACCTATATCTATCCTACCCTGCCTTTCTAAAGTCTTCGAAAGCCAAGTTAACAAACAGATCACCGACAATTTCGAATACCACCGTACCTTCTCCGCAATTGCAATCTGGTTTCCGAGCTGGTATCATCGATATCATAACTGCCATCGATAAAAGACAATACAGTGCAGCCGTCTTCATCGACCTGGCCAAGGCTTCGACTGTCAATCACCACATTCTTATCGGCAGATTCAACAGCCTTGGTTTCTCAAATGACTSCCTCGCCTGGTTCACCAACTACTTCTCAGACAGAGTTCAGTGTGTCAAATCGGAGGGCCTGTTGTCTGGACCTCTGGCAGTCTCTATGGGGGTGCCACAGGGTTCAATTCTCAGGCCGACTCTTTTCTCTGTATACATCAATGATGTCGCTCTTGCTGCTGGTGATTCTCTGATCCACCTCTACGCAGACGACACCATTCTGTATACTTCTGGCCCTTCTTTGGACACTGTGTTAACAAACCTCCAGACGAGCTTCAATGCCATACAACACTCCTTCCGTGGACTCCAACTGCTCTTAAATGCAAGTAAAACTAAATGCATGCTCTTCAACCGATCGCTGCCCACACCTGCCCGCCCGTCCAGCATCACTACTCTGAACGGTTCTGACTTAGAATATGTGGACAATTACAAATACCTAGGTGTCTGGTTACACTGTGAACTCTCCTTCCAGACTCACATTAAGCATCTCCAATCCAAAATTAAATCTAGAATCTGCTTCCTATTTCGCAACAAAGCATCCTTCACTCATCCTGCCAAACATACCATCGTAAAACTGACTATGCTACCAATCCTTGACTTCAGCGATGTCATTTACAATATAGCCTCCAACACTCTACTCAGCAAATTGGATGTAGTCTATCACAGTGCCATCCGTTTTGTCACCAAAGCCCCATATACTACCCACCACTGCGACCTGTATGCTCTCGTTGGCTGGCCCTTGCTTCATATTCGTTGCCAAACCCACTGGCTCCAGGTCATCTACAAGTCTTTGCTAGGTATAGCCCCGCCTTATCTCAGCTCACTGGTCACCATAGCAGCACCCACCCGTAGCACATGCTACAGCATTTATATTTCACTAGTCATCCCCAAAGCCAACTCCTCCTTTGGCCACCTTTCCTTCCAGTTTTCTGCTGCCAATGACTGGAATGAATTGCAAAAATCACTGAAGCTGGAGTCTTATATCTCCCTCAGTAACTTTAAGCATCAGCTGTCAGAGCAGCTTACTGATCATTGCACCTGTACACAGGCTATCTGTAAATAGCCCACCCAACTACCTCTTCCCCATATTGTTATTTATTTTTTGCTCATTTGCACCCCAGTATCTCTACTTGCACATTCATCTTCTGCACATCAATCACTCCAGTGTTTAATTTCTAAATTGTAATTATTTCGCCCCTATGGCCTATTTATTGCCTTACCTCCCTAATCTTAATACATTTGCACACACTGTATATAGACTTTTCTATTGTGTTATTGACTGTACTTTTGTTTATCCCATGTGTAACTCTGTGTTGTTTGTGTCGCACTGCTTTGCTTTATCTTTGCCAGGTCGCAGTTGTAAATAAGAACTTGTTTTCAACTGGCCTACCTGGTTAAATAAAGGTGAAATAAAAAAATAAAAATAAATGCAAAGCTGGCAAGCTCTATTCTTCTCTTGCTAGATACACAATTAAAGGGGAATTACACCAAAAAAAAATGTGTTCGTTTTTTTCTAGACTTCAGAAATGGTCTTCTGATGTGATTTAAGCATTGACATGAACTCAGAACATCAATTTTCGTTGTTTCACTAGGAATAATTGTTACATTGAGAGTAAAAAAAGGGGGGGGAAATCCCAAAACAGGAAAAATACAACGAAGAAAAAAGAATTCGGAAAAATAAAAATGAGAACTTTATGGGACCTGCCAAATACTGCTTATTAACCATTATATTACCAGATATATTGACAGAAAACACATGTCTTGTACACCAAGAACCCGGCGAAGAGTTGCAGGGTAGAGGAGAAGAGAAGCATGTGCCTATTTAAAAGATAGGAAAAAAACTATTAGTAGCTCGCAGCGTTTAATTTTTAAAAAGTAGCTCTCATGCTAGAAAAGGTTGGAGGGAGAGACTGGGAGCAATAGTGTGTGTGAGAGAGAGAGAGAGAGAGAGAGAGAGAGAGAGAGAGAGAGGAGATAAGCAACATGCTGACTCCCAGTGAGTGTTCTTTGAATAATGAGGAGGAGACCTGGCTGGCGACTATGGCACGTTTTGGGAGGATGGAGAGGCCAGAGATTGCCAGACTAGTACATTGGGCAAAGGAACAGTAGTTGGGTATTGGAGAAAGGCAATCAGTGCATGTTCTGCAAACAATACAGTGGATGAAGGCACGGCATGAGCTTGGTGAATGGATAGACATGGTTATGGACAGCGAGGAAGAAGCAGAAAAGCCGAGGGCAGAAGGAAGATGTGTGTTGAGGAAGAATGGCGCCAAGTAGAAATTGAACCTGACGAAAGTGAGGATGAATTACCTGCATTGGCGTTGTAAAGACCTCCGAGTCGGAGCCTCGCCATGATGGCCATGCAAAGGTTGATGCTGGCCCAGTGGGAGTGACATGTTTGGAGAAAGTGGACCCCTGCTTTTTGGCTGAACCATATGTAGTCTCAGGCTGGGTAGAAAAAATGAATTGGGTACTTTTAAATCTGTGAAAGTAGCTCGAGGTGGACTTGTAATGATTTTCAGTTTTTCTTCTGCCCAGAGGGAGCGGGTGCTTTGCGTCACACGCCTCGGGACAAGATCTGTGACCCGGTCCCAAGCATGGTGAAACTGAGAAGACACTGTCTGTCCTATTGAGTTTTGAAGCAGAGTATGAGGTGGCGGTGCTATCTAGTGGGGGAGCAGCCTTAGAAGTTGATGTGCAGACAAAAATAGTTTATGTGTCGGGGGGCTAGGGTCAGTTGGTTATATCTGGAGTACTTCTCCTGTCTTATCCGGTGTCCTGTGTGAATTTAAGTATGCTCTCTCTAATTCTCTCCTTCTCTCTTTCTTTCTCTCTCGCGGAGGACCTGAGCCCTAGGACCATGCGTCAGGACTACCGGGCATGATGACTCCTTGCTGTCCCCAGTCCACCTGGCCTTGCTGCAGTTCCAGTTTCAACTGTTCTGCCTGCGGCTATGGAACCCTGACCTGTCCACCGGACGTGCTACCTGTCCCAGACCTGCTGTTTTCAACTCTCTAGAGACCGCAGGAGCGGTAGAGATACTCTTAATGATCGGCTATGAAAAGCCAACTGACATTTACTCCTGATTATTATTTGACCATGCTGGTCATTTATGAACATTTGAACATCTTGGCCATGTTCTGTTATAATCTCCACCCGGCACAGCCAGAAGAGGACTGGCCACCCCTCATAGCCTAGTTCCTCTCTAGGTTTCTTCCTAGGTTTTGGCCTTTCTAGGTAGTTTTTCCTAGTCGCCGTGCTTCTACACCTGCATTGCTTGCTGTTTGGGGTTTTAGGCTGGGTTTCTGTACAGCACTTCGAGATATTAGCTGATGTACGAAGGGCTATATAAAATAAACTTGATTTGATTTGAAAAATTATTAAAGGAACGAAAATGGCATAACTTGAGAAGGCAAGAACGAGATGTAAAGGGCATTCGGAAAGTATATATACATTTTTTTGAAATATGACATTTACATAAATATTCAGACCCTTTACTCAGTACTTTGTTGAAGCACCTTTAACAGTGATTACAGCCTTGAGTCTTCTTGGGTATGAAGCTACAAGCTTGGCACACCTGTATTTGGGGAGTTTCTCCCATTCTTCTCTGCAGATCCTCTCAAGCTCTGTCAAGTTGGATGGGGAGCATCAATGCACAGCTATTTTCAGGTCTCTCCAGAGATGTTCGATCAGGTTCAAGTCTGGCTCTGGCTCGGCCACTCAAGGACATTCAGAGACTTGTCCCGAAACCACTCAAGCGTTGTCTTGGTTGTGTGCTTAGGGTCGTTCTCCTGTTGGAAGGTGAACCTTCACCCCAGACTGAGGTCCTGAGTGCTTTGGAGCAGGTTTTCATCTAGGATCTCTCTGTACTTTGCTACTTTCATCTGTCCCTCAATCCTGACCAGTCTCCCAGTCCCTGCCGCTGAAAAACATCCCCACAGCATGATGTTGCCACCCCCATGCTTCACCATAGGGATGGTGTCAGGTTTCCTCCAGACGTGATGCTTAGCATTCAGGCCAAATAGTTCAATCTTGATTTCATCAGACCAGAGAATCTTATTTATCATGGTCTGAGAGTCTTTAGGTGCCTTTTGGCAAACTCCAAGCGGGCATCATGTGCCTTTTCCTGAGGAGTGGCTTCCGTCTGGCCACTCTACCATAAATACCTGGTTGGTGTAGTGCTGCAGAGATGGTTGTCCTTCTGGACGGTTCTCCCATCTCCACAGATGAACTCTGGAGCTCTGTCAGAGTGACCATCAGGTTCTTTGTCACCTACCAGACCAAGGCCCTTCACCCCCGATTGCTCAGTTTGGCCGGGTTGCCAGCTCTAGGAAGTCTTGGTGGTTCCAAACTTCTTCCATTTATGAATGATGGAGGCCACTATGTTCTTGGGGACCTTCAATGCTGCAGAAATGTTTTGGTACCCTTCCCCAGATCTGTTGTAGAAGGCTGATCAATGGGAACAGGAGGAAGTTGAGCTCAATTTCGAGTCTCATAGCAATGGGTCTGAATACTTATATAAATAAAGTATTTATGTTTTCATTTGTTATAAATTTGCTTAAATTTTTTTTAACCTGGTTTTGCTTCGTCATCATGGGGCATTGTGTGTAAATTGAAAAAGGTAGGTGGTTTGTCGAAGAAGAGTGGTGGAAAGTGTAAGCAGAGTGAGCCGTATGCTGGATCAAGGTCTGGAGGCAAAATGGAAGTGAAGGTGGGCAAATTATCGGAGGTGGCAGGCGTGGTGAAGTTCTCGGAGCTCGGGGCTTGCATCGATGGTCAGGATAAAGATGAGTCTGTGAGGGTAGGAGAGAAATGTTTTGAGAAAGTGGACCCCTGCCTTTTGGCTGATCCATATGTGGTTTCAGGGTGGGTGAAAATGGAGTTGGGAGCTCTGGAATCTGTGAAGGTAGCCCAAAGTGGTCTTGTGATAATTGTTTGTGTTTCTGCCGGTCAGAGGGAGCAGGCGCCACACAAATYGGGAGAACTGTGACTTGTTTTGCTCTCAAGAAAAGGGCGTCATTGAAAGGAGTGATTACTGGGGTAGCGGTAAATGTGAAAGTCGACCAACTAAATGGGAAGATTTCCGATGTTTGTTATGCTCATTGTTTGGTGCGACGCAGACAGGGTGGTATGAGTGGTGAAACAGAAGAGTCATTGTCTGTTCTTTTGAGTTTTGATGTTGAGTCTGCCAGAGAAATGTTAGGATATTTCAGTTATCCCGTACAAGATTTTGTGCCAAATCCATTACGTTGTTACAGTTGTCACGCTTATGGGCATGTGGCAGCAGTGTGTAGGAGGGAGGTTCCTAGGTGTGAGAAGTGTGCAGAAGGGCATGAGACAAAGGAATGTGTAATATTGGGGAAAGAAGCAATCAGAAGTGTTTCCGGTGCGAGAGAGGTAGGTTGAGGTTACCAGGGTTAGAGTAGTGCACTTCTGAAGCAGTGAACAAAGTAGAGGAAGCTGGGTCAAGGGGAAAGGATCATGTGAGGATTTGTGTGAGTAGTAGAGTGATAGGCCAACAAGTGATATATGCTTCAGTAAGATTGGCTTTTTAGTGTTCATAGCAATGGTTAGAAAATAGAGGATGTGGTGGCAGCGGCAGAGAAGTATTTGGGTGTATGAGATTTAATGTCAGAAGATTTACAGGGTGTGTTGAGGGGTGGTGTCCAGTCCTTCCTGGCCGTTGACCTGAGGTAGGACTAGATAGGTTTAAATAGTGGAATAGGGAGGTGGGTTATTAATGAGTGTAGGGTTAGATGGTAGGATATTTTTTATTTTATTTTTTCCCCCCATACAAAGTAAAAGGGATTTATACCCCAGTCTCGTTGATGGCGGTAATGCAACGTTTACTGGATGCCAACCGCCGTTAAACCTCATCGAAGAACAAGGGCGCAAAATACAACTTCCTGGTTTGATAAACTGTGAGTGACATCTTTCGCGATACAGGCAATTTCGTACATTGTATTGACGACGGCCCTGTCTTGGAATGTAACATAATCGCTTTATCCATCAAGAGTGAAATACATATTCGTCTGCCACTTTCGGAAAATATCACATTAATGTGCTTTCTCTTAAACGTTATAATGGTCCATGACAAGAGTGAGTAAGCTCATGGTAAGTCGAAGTAGCTAGCAAGCTATGGTGTCCGCCTTGGCTTGGTTTCGATGTAACGTTAATAGTCAGCTAGAAAGCTAATGGTAGCCATATCACTTCTGTAGTTAGCTTAAATCTATCTGTACAGTAGTTAGTTATTTAATATATAAAGAAAGGAACCGTAGCCAGCTATCTGGCTAATGTTATTAGCTAGCTTCTATGTCAGCGTGCTTGTTGTTGTGCCTTTCTGGTCAGCATTCCCCCTTAAGAAGTTGGCCTCTAGCGAGCTATCTTACGTTAGCTAGCTAACGTTACTCTTTAGCTCGATACTTTATGGTTGCAGATCAGTGTCCACTGCAGAGTGATAACGGTAGGTAGCTAACGCTTTAACGTTAGTCAGCTAGCTAGATGGCTTAAATGTCACTGTTGTCGATGATTCTAACGCTTTGCGAGCTACCACGTTCGTGTTCAGTATGAGCTAGCTAACGTTAGGTAACACTTGCCAACATTGTCATGTTAGCTGTCTTGAATTTCAGGTCGTTGCTTGGTGCAGTGAGATGACTAAACAAACAACAGAGACAGATCCATGCCATGCTTCTGTTACAGCCAAATCCGCCGTTATGTGAATTGTCCGATGGGGTTCTCGACCAGTTTTAGCCCGGTTAAACTATCTTTGCTGCTTTATCGTAATGTCGGCTTGTCTGTTTGGTCTGGTCTTTAGGGCCGATACCTGTGTGTAACATGTTGCCTAATTGTTGTTATTGTTGCAGAGGAGCCGCTGAACAAAGCTGCCAAAAAGCCACCTTCCTTTCGAATGTAAGCTCAACGACTGACTTGTGCTTCTATTTAAAGCACTGGTTTGGAGACAGACTTTTAATGCTGTCTGGTGTGTGGATGGGCTGATGTGACACGATAATGATCGAAGATTGATGCAAGCTTTCCATGATGACACTGACTGTGTGTGTGTGTGTGTAGGGGATGAGAGGAGCACAGGTGCAGCAGCAGCGTTTACGGCTGTGGGGTCAGTGACTATCTGTGGGCTCAGGATGGCGCAGGGAGGCCCTCCGCTAGACTATCACATCCTGCAGGACCTCAAGCAGCGCTTCCCCGAGATCCCAGAGGGAGTAGTGTCCCAGTGCCTTCTGCAGGTAGGATACAGCAGTCAGACAGCTATGAGCACATACCTTACGTCCCAAATGGCACTCTATTGTGTTACTTTTGACCAGAGCCATATAGGCCCTGGTCAAAAGTAGTGTACTGCGTAGGGAATTACATGCAGACCACTCTGCAAAATAAATGTACACTTACATTTTATTCAATAATTTAATCTAAACTGCGTAGTCAGGTGCTAAAGTCCCGCCTCTCCCATCTCCTCATTGGTTTTTAAGAGTATTTACCCACGTGGGTGATTGAATGATGAACTGAGGTCCACACTCCAGTCCAGTTGGTGGTGGTAATGCACCTTAAAGTTGGTTGCCAACTTACAGTCAGAAGAAGACTACTGATGGAGGAGAGATTACTATTTTTTTTAAATATATATATATTATTTAACCTTTATTTAACCAGTCAAGTCAGTTAACAACACATTTTTATTTACAATGATGGCCTAGGAACAGTTGGTTAACTGCCTTGTTCAGGGGCAAAACAACAGATTTTACCTTGTCAGCTCGGGGATTCGATCTCGCAAACTTTCGGTTACTGGCGCTCTAACCACTAGGCTACCTGCCGCCCCTACTAGAAACTATTAGTTTCCCCTTCTATCTTTTATCTGTGGATTAAATGTCTGACTAGAGAACACACTATTTTGTGTGCCTTGAAATGGGTCAAAATTCCACAAAGATCCAGGGGAAAAAAGGACTGTGTGCATTTAACAACCCAATGTTTATATCCCAGAACAAATTAGATAGCAACAGCATGTCCGTGAATGTTTCATGTGTTTCGACCTGTCCCCAAATAATAATAAACTCAGCAAAAAAAGAAACGTCCTCTCAATGTCAAATGCGTTTATTTTCAGCAAACTCAACATGTGTAAATATTTGTATGAACATAGCAAGATTCAACAACATAAACATAGACATAAACTGAACAAGTTCCACAGACATGTGACTAACAGAAATTAAATAATGTATCCTTGAACAAAGCGGGGTCAAAATCAAAAGTAACAGTCAGTTTCTGGTGTGGCCACCAGCTGCATTAAGTACTGCAGTGCATCTCCTCCTCATGGACTGCACCAGATTTTCCAGTTCTTGCTGGGAGATGTTACCCCACTCTTCCACCAAGGCACTTGCAAGTTCCCGGACATTTCTGGGGGGAATGGCCCTAGCCCTCACCCGCCGATCCAACAGGTCCCAGACGTGCTCAATGGGATTAAGATCAGGGCTCTTCACTGGCCATGGCAGAACACTGACATTCCTGTCTTGCAGGAAATCACGCACAGAACGAGCAGTATGGCTGGTGGCATTGTCATGCTGGAGGGTCATGTCAGGATGAGCCTGCAGGAAGGGTACCACATGAGGGAGGAGGATGTCTTCCCTGTAACGCACAGTGTTGAGATTGCCTGCAATGACAACAAGCTCAGTCCAAAGATGCCGTGACACACCGCCCCAGACCATGACGGAGCCTCCACCTCCAAATCGATCCCGCTCCAGAATAAAGGCCTCGGTGTAAGCTCATTCCTTCGATGATGAACGCGAATCCGACCATCACCCCTGGTGAGACAAAACCGTAACTCATCAGTGAAGAGCACTTTTTGCCAGTCCTGTCTTGTTCAGCGACGGTGGGTTTGTGCCTATCGGCAATGTTGTTGCCAGTGATGTCTGGTGAGGACCTGCCTTACAGCAGGACTACAAGCCCTCAGTCCAGCCTCTCTCAGCCTATTGGGGACAGTCTGAGCACTGATGGAGGCATTGTGCGTTCCTGGTGTAACTCGGGCAGTTGTTGTTGCCATCCTGTACCTGTCCCGCAGGTGTGATGTTCGGGCGTACCAATCCTGTGCAGGTGTTGTTACACGTGGTCTGCCACTGCGAGGACGATCAGATGTCCGTCCTGTCTCCCTGTAGTGATGTCTTGGGTGTCTCACAGTACGGACATTGCAATTTCTTACCCTGGCCACATCAGCAGTCCTTATGCCTCCTTGCAGCATGCCTAAGGCACGTTCACGCTGATGAGCAGGGACCCTAGGCATCTTTCTGTTTTTCAGAGTCAGTAGAAAGGCCTCTTTTTAGTGTCCTAAGTTTTCATAACTGTGACCTTAATTGCCTACCATCTGTAAGCTGTTACACCGAACCCAAACCGGCTGCGCGCGTGCTCCATCATGCATGCATTTATTTTGTCTCCCCACACCAAACGTGATCACGACACGCAGGTTAAAATATCAAAACAAACTCTGAAACAATTACATTAATTCGGGGACAGGTCGAAAAGCATTAAACCTTTATGGCAATTTAGCTAGCTAGCTTGCACTTGCTAGCTAATTTGTCCTATTTAGCTAGCTTGCTGTTGCTAGCTAATTTTTCCTGGGATATAAACATTAAGTTGTTATTTTACCTGAAATGCACAAGGTCCTCTACTCCGACAATTAATCCACACATAAAACGGTCAACCGAATCGTTTCTAGTCATCTCTCCTCCTAGGCTTTTTCTTCTTTTGACTTCAAATTGCGATTGGCAACTATCATAAATTAGGTGCATTACCGCCACCGACCTCGTTCGTCTTTCTGTCACCCACGTGGGTATAACCAATGAGGAGATGGGAGAGGCAGGACTTGCAGCGCGATCTGCGTCAGAAATAGAACTGACTTCTATTTTAGCCCTCAGCCTGTTAGTGTCTTAACGACCGTTCCACAGGTGCATGCTCATTAATTGTGTATGGTTCATTGAACAGGCATGGGAAACAGTGTTTAAACCCTTTACAATGAACATCTGTGAAGTTATTTGGATTTTTACGAATTTTCTTTGAAAGAAAGGGTCCTGAAAAAGGGACATTTCTTTTTTTTGCTGTGTTTAGTTGGTTGAGTTCGTTTTGACATTTCAACCTGCGTGTCTGGATCGCGTCTGGTGTGGATGTGCAAAATCAACATTCGCGCAATGGTGCACACGCGTGCTCAGTCTACACAACATGTTAAGGTGCCATTTTGGAAGCATAGATACCAACATACACTCATTTTCTTGTTGAAGTTCCTGTATGCTGTTACACATGAAGTTGAACATTGACAGCTGTTTGTGGGGTTTGGTCGACGATTTAGTCCGGGTTAGTGACCCTCTGTTTTCTACAGTTAATAGACAGAGAGCAGTGACCGCTATAGAATTCCAGTCTGGCCTCCATCACTGAGCTTGCTGTTTTCCTGTCTGCTGTCTCCTCTCCTCCAGAACAACAACAACCTGGATATATGCTGCCGCCTACTGGCTCAGGAGAGTAACAGATACCTCTATGGGGAGTTCCACAGTCCGGAGGAGGTTCGTCTGAGCCGGAACCACATGCTGCACATCCAGTTGGGCTACCCCCCCCCGGAGGCGGGCAAGTCCAACGGGGGTGGGCGCTCCCTGGTGCATAGCTCCAGCGACGGTCACATCGAGCTTCCGCGGGCCGGCTTCCAGGAACCCCTCTCGGCCCCCGCCACCATGGCACCCTCGCCGGGGTACAACCCCTTCTTCATGAAGGAGCACGGGGGGCGCTCAGCCAGCACCCCCACCCCTCCTCCCATGCAGGGCATGTCCCCTACCTACTCCCCCGTTCCCCGCTACACCATGAACCCCATCACGGTCACCCTCTCCCAGAACCTTCCCAACGCCCCCCAGGCCCTGCATATCCCCGTCGGTCACTATGGCAACAGTGGTGGCAATGCCCTCTACCTCCGTCCCTCCCCCTCCCAGAGCCCCCAGCCCTCTCCTTGGCCTTCGCCCGGGCAGCCTGTGTATCAGCCCTCGCCCTACGCCACTCCCACCTACCAGTCCCCCTATAGCTCACCCCAGCACCAACCCCACCAAGTGCAACCCCAACAGCAGGTACAGCCCCAGCACCAAGTCCAACACCAGCACCAGCACCAGCCCCACCCCCAGCACCAGCAGACCCATGTCTTCCTGCCAATCAGCCCTCCCACCCTGGCCAGCATGCCCTACCACCAGCACCACCAACAGCAGCAGCCCATCTACCGGCCCTACCTGCCCAAGAGCTCCCTGAAGAACCAGATCGAGATCACCTTGGAGGGCACACGGCCCCGCAGCAACTCCCCCGTCCACTGTCCCCCGGGCCAGACGCTCTACATGGCCACAAGCCCCTCACCGAGCTCACCCCAGCGAGGCCTTAGTGGCGGGGGCCCCGCCGCATTCCACCCTGGGGTCTACTTGCACCAGGGCCCCACGCGGCCCAGACCTGCCTCCTCGCCCCAGCCGGGCAGCCAGGCGGGCTACACCTTTAAGATCAAAGTGTCCCCAGGCCAGGCCCAGCAGAGGCCCCCCTCAGGCTCCCCTCCCGTGTCCTCCCCTCCTGAGTCTCTGCTCAACATGGTGGACCAGGGGGAGCACCATGCGCTGGCCCCGGCACCTATCCTGCCCATCTCGGCTCTGCCCGGTAACATCGCCAGCCACATCACCAACCGCATGCCCCGCCGGTCCAGCTCAGGCTCCGATGACTACGCTTACACCCAGGGTAGGCATGGCTTATGGATGGATAAGAGTGTGTGTGTGCATTTGTGTGTTTACCAGTGCGCTTATTTGCTGTTTATACAATGGTTGGGTCTAATCCTAAATGTTTATTGGTTTAAACCACATTCCCAGCCAGTGTCTATTCCACAAGTTACCACCGGCTAAATCTATGACGTTAAAATGCCTATTTACTCTGTTCCATCTGACTGCACATTCCACTGTTTCATTAGCCCAGCCAGGCAATTTATTAACTTGATCTCCTCCATAAAAAGCATCTAGACATTATCTCCCATTTCTTTTAGACTAACATTGTTTCATTATTCAAATTCGATCTCCAGCTGTCCCATAATTATGAACGTGTTAGGAGTCGGGATGAGACAGACAGGTAGGCAGCTTTTCTCAGCAGGTCGAAATCACGAATCGGCATAATTTTTATGGATAGTTCTTTGTATATATCAATAGAAAACAGGTCAAACGAAACGAAGTGCAGCTAGTTTGCAGTCTTTCCAGCTTCAGTTTGAAGTGATTGTGTTTGCTGTGTTGTCTAGCTCTCGAACAACAGAGTCCTGATGAGAGAGCACATTTTCTATGCCAGGTGAAATTGCATCATTAGTTCATTGTTATGGATGTATCCAAATAAATGTCACTAGAGAACAGCTTAAACAAATGCAGCTACTGTTGTTATTCTGTCTGCACGGTTTGACATGACTGTAACTTAGCCGCAGTTGGCTGGCTAGCAAGCAGGGGATAAGAACGTTGCCAGTCAGTATGGCAATTGAACCGATAGAACGAACTACCAGCCGGCTTGGGTAGCAACCCTAGATTTGTGTCTGGAGTGGACTATAATCTTGTGGAAGGATGAAATGGTATGAATAAATTCATCAAAATAACATTTTTAATTAAAATATGTCAAAGCTCTCAAGGCAAAGGGTGGCTATTTGAAGAATCTCAAATATAAAATATATTTTGATTTATTTGACACTTTTTTMGGGGGGGTTACTAAATGATTCCATATGTGTTATTTCATAGTTTTGATGTCTTCACTGTTCTACAATGTAGAATATAGTAAAAATAAAGAAAACATTTGACCGGTAGTGTATATATGGCTGTGAAATTAAAGAATTTACATACATTCAGTGTATTCGGGAATTATTCAGACCCCTTCCCTGGGGTATTCAGACCCCCCCTATTCAGACCCGCCAGCTGATAAAAAAAAAAAATATATATATATATATATATATATAAAAAAGTAAAAATATATATTTATTGCGGGGAACTGTGGGTATCCGACCCGATGCAGGTGTCTATAGTATGTACGTGGGGGTGTGTTCCTGTGTGTATGCATTTGGTGTGCTTGCTCGTTTGCGTTTGTTCATCTGTGCACAGAACCAGTCCTGCACATCCACCTGTGTATTCCCTCATCCCATCTGAAGCGCTGTGTTCCCTCCACTGTTTCCCCCAGCTCTCCTGCTGCACCAGAGGGCCCGGATGGAGCGTCTGCTGAAGGAGCTGCTCATGGAGAGGAAGAAAGTGGAGCAGCTGAAGGCAGATGTCAACGACATGGAGTACGACGCCCTCCAGAGACGCTTCAGACGAGTCAACAGCAGCAGCCTCATCCCCCGGGTAAGATGTGAAGGGACATAACATGGCGTGCACACACACAAACACACACCTGTGAAGTGTAAAAGCATAGGCACACACGGTGATCACACACATGGATACACGAACACACACACCTTTTTGAAGGCATGGCACGTAACGTGGCATGTGTGAGCGCACACATACCTTTGAATGCAATGGCACACACTCACTAGCTACATACATATAGTGCCTTCGGAAAGTATTCCGACCCCTTTACTTTTTCCACATTTTGTTAGGTTACAGCCTTATAGTAATATTTTTTAAATATTTTTTTTATTCCCTCGTCAATCTACACACAATACCCCATAATGACAAAGCAAAAACAGGTTTTTAGACATTTTGGCTAATTTATAAACAACAACAAACTGATATCACAGCAACCTTAGACGTTGTTGCGGACAGAAATGATTTAAAGGAACGAAAATGGTATAACTGGAAGTCAAGAAAGAGATGTACAGCGCATTCGGAAAGTATATATAAAACATTTTGAAAATAATAAATTTTACATAAGAATTCAGACCCTTTACTCTACTTTGTTGAAGCATCTTTGGCAGTGATTACAGCCTCGAGTCTTCTTGGGTATGATGCTACAAGCTTGGCACACCTGTATTTGGTTAGTTTCTCCCATTCTTCTCTGCAGATCCTCTCAAGCTCTGTCAGGTTGGATGGGGAACATTGCTGCACAGCTACAGTACCAGTCAAAACACCTACTCATTCAAGGGTTTTTCTTAATTTTTTACTATTTTCTACATTGTAGAATAATAGTGAAGACATCAAAACTATGAAATAACACATGGAATTATGTAGTAACCAAAAAAGTGTTATCTAAATATATTTGAGATTCTTCAAAGTAGCCACCCTTTGCCTTGATGACAGCTTTGCACACTCTTGGCATTTTCTCAACCAGCTTCATGAGGTAGTCACCTGGAATGCATTTCAATTAACAGGTGTGCCTTGTTAAAAGTTAATTTGTGGAATTTCTTTCCTTCTTAATGCGTTTGAGCCAATCAGTTGTGTTGTGACAAGGTAGGGGTGGTATACAGAATATAGCCCTATTTGGTAAAAGACCAAGTCCATATTATGGCAAGAACAGGTCAAATAAYCAAAGAGAAATGACAGTCCATCATTACTTTAATACTTGAAGGTCTTAAAATGAAACTGGATCTCATGAGAACCGCCACAGGTAAGGAAGACCCAGAGTTACCTCTGCTACAGAGGATAAGTTAATTAGTTACCAGCCTCAGAAATTTCAGGCCAAATAAATMATTCGGAATTCAAGTAACAGATACATCTCAACATCAACTGTTCAGAGGAGACTGGTTAAATCAGGCTTTCATGGTCGAATTGCTGCAAAGAAACCACTACTAAAGGACACCAATAAGAAGGAAGAGACTTGCTTGGACCAAGAAACATGAACAATGGAAATTAGACAGGTGGAAATCTGTCCTTTTGGTCTGATGAGTCCAAATTGGACTTTGGATTTTGGTTCCAACCTCTGTGTCTTTGTGAGACGCAGAGTAGGTGAACGGATGATCTCCGCATGTGTGGTTTCCACCGTGAAGCATGGAGGAGGATGTGTGATATGGGGGTGCTTTGCTGGTGACACTGTCAGTGATTTATTTAGAATTCCAGGCACACTTAACCAGCATGGCTACCACAGCGATACGCCATCTCATCTGATTTGCTCTTAGTGGGACTATCATTTGTTTTTCAACAGGACAATGACCCAACACACCTCCAGGCTGTGTAAGGGCTATTTGACTAAGAAGAGTGATGGAGTGCTGCGTCAGATGACCTGGCCTCCACAATCACTAGACCTTCCATATGTGTTGTTTCATAGTTTTGATGTCTTCAGTATTATTCTACAATGTAGAAAATAGTAAAAATAAAGAAACCCTTAAATAAGTAGGTGTGTGAACTTTGACCAGTACTGTACATAAACTATATACACAAATGTGGACACCCCTTCAAATTAGTGGATTTGGCTATTTCAGCCACACCCGTTGCTGACCAGTGTATAACATTGAGCACACAGCCATGCAATCTCCATAGACAAACATTGGCGGTAGAATGCCTTACTGAAGAGCTCAGTGACTTTCAACGTGGCACCATCATAGGATGCCACCTTTCCAATAAGTCAGTTTGTCAAATTTCTCTTAACCTGCCCAAATGCGTAGTGCCAACTGTAAAGTGTGGTGGAAGAGGAATAATGGTCTGGGGCTGTTTTTCATTGTTCTGGCTGGGCCCCTTAGGTCCATTGAAGGAAAACGCTACAGCATACAATGACATACTAGATTATTCTGAGTTTACAACTTTGTGGCAACAGCTTGGGGAAGGAACACGGACTGCAAGCCAGGCCTAATCGCTCAACATCAGTGCCGATCTCACTAATGCTCTTGTGGCTGAATGGAAGTAAGTCCCCTCAGCAATGTTCCAACATCTAGTGTAAAGCCTTCCCAGAAGAGTGGAAACTGTTATAGCAGCAAAGGGGGGACCAACTCCATATTAATGCCCATGATTTTTGAATGAGACGTTCGACGAGCAGGTGTCCAAATACTTTTGGTCATGTTGTGTATCTACACTGAACAAAATATTTCATGCAACATGTAAAGTGTTGGTCCCATGTTTCATGAGCTGAAATAAAAGATCCCAAAAATGTTCCATACGTACAAAAATAATATTTCTCTCAACTTTTATGCACAAATGTTTTACATTCCTGTTAGTGAGCATTTCTCCTTTTCCAGGATAACCCATTCACTTGACAGGTGTGGCATATCAAGAAGCTAATTAAACAGCATGATCATTATACAGGGGACAATAAAATGTCCACTCTAAAATGAGGGAGCGTGCAGTTGGCATGCTGACTGCAGAAATGTCCACCAGAGCTGTTGCCAGATAACTGAATGTTKATTTCTCTACCATAAGCCACCTCCCACATCGTTTTAGAGAATTTGGCAGTACACCCAACCGGCCTCATAACCGCAGACCACGTGTCTGGTGTCGTGTGGATGAGCGTTTTGCTGATGTCAGTGTTGTGAACAGAGTGCCCTGTGGTGGGGTTATGGTATGGGCAGGAACAGAAGTGTAAAAATACTTTAAAATACGACTCAAGTATTTTTGGGGGGTATCTGTACTTTTACTTTACTATTTATATTATGGACAACTGTTACTTAACTACATTCCTAAAGAAAATAATGTACTTTTTACTCCATACATTTTCCCTGACAAGTACTCTGACTGAAATGCTCCAATTCACGTACTTATCAAGAGAAAATCCCTGGTCATCCCTACTACCTCTGATCTGGCGGACTCACTAATCACATGCTTTGCTTGTAAATTATGTCTGAATGTTGTGCCCTTGGCTATCCTTCAATTTTTTAAACATGAAAATGAGGCCATCTGATTTGCTTAATATAAGGAATTTGAAATTATTTATACTTTTGATACTTAAGTATATTTTAGCAATTACATTTGCTCTTGATACTTAAGTATATTTAAAGCCAAATACTTTTAGGCTTTTACTCAAGTAGTATTTTACTGGGTGAGTTGCACTTTTACTTTAGTCATTTTCTATTAAATTATCTTTACTTTTACTCCAGTATGACAATTGGGTGTTTTTTACACCACTGGGCAGCCATAAGCTACAGACAATGAACACAATTGCATTTTATAGATGGCAATTTCAATGCACAGAGATATCGTGACGAGATCCTGAGGCCCATTGACATGCCATTCATCCGCCGCCATCACCTCATGTTTCAGCATGATAATGCACAGCCCGATGTCGCAAGGATCTGTACACAATTCCTGGAAGCTGACAATGACCCAGTTCTTCCATGGCCTGCATACTCACCAGACATGTCACCCGTAGAGCATGTTTGGGATGCTCTGGATCAATGTGTACGACAGCATTTTCCAGTTCCCGCCAATATCCAGCGAGTTCGCACAGCCATTGAAGAGGAGTGGGACAACATTCCACAGGCCACAATCAACAGCATGATCAACTCTATGTGATGGAGATTTGTCGTGCTGCATGAGACAAATAATGTTCACACCAGATACTGACTGGTGTTCTGATCCACAGCTTATTTTAAAGGTATCTGTGACCAACAGATGCATATCTGTATTCCCAGTCATGAGATATACATAGATTAGGGCCTCATTTATTTATTTATTTTAATTGACTGATTTCCTTAAACTGGAACTCAGTAAAATCTTTGAAATTGTTACATGTTGTGTTTTTATATTTTTGTTCAGCMTAAATAACCATATACTGTAAAAGTACAGGTAACAGCCAAGATAATGGAAACACTTGAGTAAATGAGGGATGTGAAGTATATTTAAAGCAGGTGCTTCCACACAGGTGTGGTTCCAGAGTTAATTAAGCAATGAATGTCCCATCATGCTTAGAGTCATGTATAAAAATTCTGGGATGGCCATTTATTTTGGCTACCATGGCTATGCCCTCATAGGATGACAATGCCCCCATCCACAGGGCACGAGTGGTCCCTGAATGGTTTGATGAGCATGAAAACAATGTAAACCCTATGCCATGGCTGTCTCAGTCACCAGATCTCAACCCAGTTGAACACTTATTGGAGATTCTGGACAGCGTTTTCCACCACCATCAACAAAACACCAAATGATGGAAGAATGGTGTCATCCTTCCAATAGAGTTCCAGACACTTGTAGAATTTGTGCCAAGGTGCATTGCAGCTGTTCTGGCTCAACGCCCTAAGACACTTTATATGCTGGTGTTTCCTTTATTTTGGCGGTTACCTGTATATGTGCATGCACAAACAGTTTTTATCTGATTCTTATCACATAGATAGGTCTTTGCAGAGTATTAGATTTGGTAGGATACCAAACCTTCTGTTATCTCTATTTTTGTGTCTCATCTCTCATCCACTGGTGTTTGTGCCTTTTCCAGCCTGAAGAGATGACCCGATTACGCAGTCTGAACAGACAGCTTCAGATTGATATCGACTGCACCCTGAAAGAGACAGATCTGCTGCAGTCTAGAGGTGTGTGTATATACACACACACACAGGCTTTTGAAGATGCAGTGTACAGGAGCACCCATTCACGAGTCAAACTACCAATGCTGTACTAATTGTATCATTTCCACAGGGAAGTTTGATCCGAAAGCTGAGAACAACTTTTATAAGAACATACAGACCGGTCCGGTGGTACCGCCCAAGCCAGGAAGGAAAGGTGAGAACCATGATGTCCTCTATCGTACCATTGTAAACATTGGTAACACTTAAAGGGGCAATCTGCAATTGATACATCCATTTTATTTTTATACTTTTCAATTAATGATATATACCAAATGAATTATTGAAGAATAGAACCAATATAAATGCTTCATGAGCTTAGTTCAGCTGTCGTACCCTGTCAGAACCCAACATGTAAGCTTGTTTTACTCCATTGTTTGTAAACAACATAATTGTAGACAAACACTGCATAACCTCAAAACATGGTTCAAACTAATGTTGGTATGATGGATGGTCAGTCCTTGCATCCATAGCTCTGTCTATGAATTTGAGAGTGGTTACATTTTCTTCAGCCTTATCCTTCAGCGTTTTACCAAAACAGTGGTGGAGTGTCCACTTCTTATTGTTTCTTAAAAGAAAAATACTGAGACTATATATGCTGTGTTTGTCTGTGTGACGTTAAGACTCTGTCTTTCTCCCAGAGGTGGAGCGGAACGCCAAGCCTGTAGCCGCCGGGCCCGCTCAGAGGGACGAGGACTTTGAGGGAGCCCAGTGGAGCTGTGAAGAATGCACCTTCCTCAACCACCCTGCACTCAACCGCTGTGAACAGTGCGAGATGCCGCGCTACACCTGAACCTTGCCCAGCCCTATCCCGGATAGTAGTCACCCCCCCACCCTTACTTCCTCCATCCCTGTAAACTTCTCCTCCAATTGGTCCCCGCCCATGGCTTTGTGTGATAACCCTCCCCCCTGCACTATGACCCTTGTTTCCATTGGAGGAAAGCATTTTTACAGGAGAGGATAGCGGGAGACTGTTCTCATGGCAACCTAAAAAGGAGGGACTAGCTGTCGAGCGGACAGTGGGTGTGGCTACAACTACTGGAGCGTTGTTTTTAAAATACGCAGGAAGAGGAGGCGTGGTTTACAGAGTGAACATTCCATTGCAGAATGAATGACTGCCCTGTTTACACGACTGAGCCCATTCCCAAACCCCGTGGACGAACGCAGGCGCTTCTTACAGTGGGACATTCCTCTACAAATGGCCAGGGCTGCACTGCACTCTGACAGTGGGACAATGCAATGGCAAAAAGAAAGGGTCTGGTGAACTCATCCTAATGTAGATTATACACTGTATCAGCTCTGTACCAAGAGCTCCTCCTTTCATCAAATGAAGAACACTAAAGAGACTTGCATATGAATATATTCCTGGTACTTGTATGCATATTATGCCCACACTGTATTCCGTGTTAAAGATGTCAATTTTCCTGTGCAAATGGCTCAAGTTGCTGTACTTAATAAAGGAGCTGATTCTGTGTGACTGTTGCTTACACCTGGACTATTTCCTGTAGTCTCTTGTGTTTTTTTTTGTATTGTCTGTAGTTTGTGTCATTTTAGTTTAAAGGTCCAATATAGCCGTTTTTAGCTTAATATCAAATAATTTCTGGGTAACAATTGAAGTACCTTACTGTGATTTGTTTTTACATTTAAATGGCCAAAAGAAACAGCAATTTTGCAAGGGCTATCTAGGACTGGTCTGAGTGAAGAGGGGAAAGCTGAACTTGTTTTTATTGGCAGAGGTTTGGAKTTCTCTGTGTAAGAGCGGTTTGAAAACAAACAGGGCATTACCATTTTCACASTATTATTCCAACCTTGTGTGGAAATGTATGTAAAACACAGAATCTAGATTTAGACTGCACTGGGCCTTTTAATGAGCTACTGCTTGCTTTGACTGGGTTGTCCCCTAATGCAAATTAAACACGCGAGTCTTTTTCATGACCAGTTTTATTGTATTAGTAAATAAAGCAGTAGGCATCAGACACACATCAGCAATCAACTTTATTTATAAAGCCCTTCTTACTTCAGCTGATGTCACAAAGTGCTGTACAGAAACCCAGCCTGAAACCCCAAACASCAGGCYATGCAGATGTAGTCACTCAGCACACACCTCGTTACTCCTTTACACTCCCACATTTCTACCTCAAGCATTCCTACTCTCTTCATTTACATGTATTGTTTTTAATGTAAAGACTAACTTTCATTTTAAGTTATGGATGAGAGTATATTCAAAACATTTTCTATAATAGTGCAGTATTAAGAGGTCTTTGTACTGAGTGCTGTGTCCCAAATGGCACCCTATTCCCCACATAATGCACTACTTTTGACCAGGGCCCCTTGTCAGTAGTGAACTATATAGGGAATAGGGTGCCATTTGGGAGATTTCTAGCGTGGACCAAGAGGRATCACATGGGAAGTATGTGAGTGCACACGTGGTTGGTGGCACCTTAATTATGGAGGACGGGCTTGGGGTAACGGCAGGAGCGGAGTGGTATCAAATACGTCAAACACATGGTTTGACGCCGCTCCGTTCCAGCCATTATGAGGCGTCCTCCCCTCAGCAGCCTCCACTGGCTGTTTGATCATATCACTTCAGGCCCCACACACTACAACACTGGTCAATTGCCTTCTTCACACCTTATCTACGACACTATATTAAAGCATTTAACACACAAAACCAACTCAAACTACTGTACATAGTTCCATATCATCTGCTGTTATCTGAACGCGGCACAGCTGGGGCTAGGCCTCACAGTCTTAGATTATGCCTAATGGTTGTGTGTAGCCTGAGCTAATGTTTAACCAGTAATACTTTGCCTGGAATGTGTTGTGACCTCTGGCCTAACCAATTATACCATCTCTTGTTTGTGGCATTGGGGCGTGTACCAATAGTCTATAGTGGCTTCCTCTCCTTGTCACCTCCCCTTCATATGAATTGATCTAGAGGGGCAGGATATGTGAAAGAGTTTAACTAGTGGTTTTCTATGTTGCCTGCCTGAACCCATCCAGTCCTCTTTTAGATTACCACAGATTAAATAAAGACAAAGGTAATCACAAATATACTGAACAAAAATATAAACGCAACATGTAAACTGTTGGTCCCATGTTTCATGAGCTGAAATAAAAGATCCCAGAAGTTTTTCATACACACAAAAAGCTTATCTCTCCAATTTTCTGCACAAATGTTTACATCCCTGTTAGTGAGCATTTCTCCTTTTCCAAGATACACCTGACAGCTGTGGCATATCTGAAGCTGATTAAACTGCATGATCATTACACAGGTGCACCTTGTGCTGGGGACTTTAAAGGCAACTCTAAAATGTGCAGTTTTGTCACACAATACACACAGATCTCTCAAGTTTTGAGGGAGCGTGTCATTGGCTTGCGGACTGGAGGAATGTCTACTAGAGCTGTTGCCAGATAATTTAATGTTAATTCCTCTACCATAAGCCTCCTCCAACATAATTTTAGAGAATTTGGCAGTACGTCCAAATCGCAGACCATATGTAACCACGCCAGCCCAGGACCTCCACATCCGGCTTCTTCACCTGCAAGATCATCTGAGACCAGCCACCTGGACAGCTGATGAAACTGAGGAGTATTTCTGTCTGTAATAAAGCCCTTTTGTGGAGAAAAACTCATTCAGATTGGCTGGGCCTGGCTCCACAGTGGGTGGGCCTGCCTCCCAAGTGGGTGGGCCTATGCCCTCCCAGCCCACGCATGGCTGCTCCCCTGCCGTCATATGAAATCCATAGATTAGGGCCTAATTAATTAATTAAAGTTTACGTATTTCCTTATATGAACTGTAACTCAGTAAAATCCTTGAAATTGTTGCATGTTGTGTTTGTATTTTTGTTCAGTATGTTAGTGGGGGTGAAGGTATGCATCCTTGATTCCTTTCCTTAGATGAGTCTCATATTCTACTTCTTTCCTCCTCAAGATCAATCTGTCCACCTGGACTATCCTTCTGCTCTCTGATTGGTCTATGTCCATCACTCTCACCGGTCCCTTTGATTGGTCATTAATAACAAAGCATTGTGCCTGCCAAATCCTGCTGAAGTTCCTATCATAAAAGGGGACCTGACATGGTTTCACTGATGTATCTGATTGGACATTAGGATTCCATTGAACTGTCTGATTGGCTCTTCAGCCTAACCACTTAGCCTATAGCAGACATCAGTCACAACACAGGCAGAGATTCCCTTGGAGAACACAACATCATAATGTGAGTAAGAGTGTCCCTTTCAGCCTGTGAGCCAACCATCTGGTACAGTACAATTGTATGATGGTCTGAATGGAGCCTATAGACACTACTGTTGTTTATTCTCCAACATTTTTTCTGTGAATGTTTTATATAACTGGTAGAGAAAATGAATAGACTAAGTTCAGAGCATAGCCTGCTATCACAGTGAGTTTGGGGGGGGGGGGGCATGAAGTTGTGTAGAGGGCTCTCTTCTCCTCTTGCAGGGTTTAGTAGTAGTCTTCATAGTTCTTGGGGTTGAGGCAATAGAGAATGGCCCCTCCGAAGGAGAAGATGGTGGCCCCCCAGGCCAGGCCATAGCCCCAGTTAAACTCGTGGTTTATCCTCAAGCTAACCGTCTCAATGAACTTAATGGTGTAGAGGACCAGACTGCAGACCTGAAGCACCACTGTTACAGAGTAAATGACAAGATCAGAGAAAAATGAAGATTCTCTAGTTATAACAAACTGTGGGTGTATGCTGTGTAGAGTATGTATGTACTGTGTGTGTGTGTGTGTGTGTGTGTGTGTGTCTGTTTGAAGATGTGTGTGCATGTATTCATGCCATACTGTACCTGCAGCGGACAGCAAGACAGCGACAGGTCTGTAGCAGCGGCTCCTGGAGCCGACACACACTGACACCAGGGCCACCAGGAAGGAGAACAGGATGAGGGCAGCACCACCCAGCAACAGGGCCAACGTGGCAATCTGCCAGTCTGAGAGGGAGAGACAGAAAGGGGGGGCACAGAGAGAGAGCGTAGAAAACCCTGCTCAGTTATGTATCTGTACTGAACACACTGTAGCACCTCTATTTGAAAGAGAGAAATTGGTCAAAATAAGTCTGAACGCACTCAAGCACCTCCCTATTTTATTGACTAGAAAGAGAGAGKGAGCGCGAGAGAGCGAGAGCGCGAGAGAGCGAAAGAGATGGCTTGTAACATTGCAATGCGAAGTCTCACAGACATGCCCAAGTACACAGCCGCAGTGAAAAATGACAGCCATCGACATGAAAGTCTGACATTCCACCCACACCATCTGGTAACAGAAGGCTTCCTATTCCTCATGGGAAGAGTATTCTGAGGATCTGACAGAGGTTTGCCAGGAAAATCTTTTCATGGGGGTTATTAGCCTAGTGATCCATGTCAACAGCGTGGCGTATGGTCCAAGAATGTTAAACCTGCACTAAAATCACATTTGTACCCAACACAGCAAAAAATGGCTGAAAACTAACACACACAAACTGTATCTCTTGCTCTCTCTCACTGCTAGTTCCCTTAATGAATCCCAGTGCAGAAGTAGACCGTTATTCTCTGGGTGACTGGATAATAGGTGTCCCTCTCTCTCTGTCTCTGTGCAGAAGTAGACCGATATTCTCTGGGTGACTGGATAATAGGTGTCCCTCTCTGTCTCAGTGCAGAAGTAGACCGATATTCTCTGGGTGACTGGATAAATTAGTTCCCTCTCTGTCTCAGTGCAGAAGTAGACCGATATTCTCTGGGTGACTGGATAATAGGTGTCCCTCCTGCCTGCTCGATGCAAAGTCAGCAGCAGTTTCAAGAAGTACTCCAAATCACTCATCTAAAGTAGAGACTAGAATAGCACTCTGTCCTCGCTGGAATGCTAACAAGGATAGGAGAGGGGGGCTAGAGACACACAGGGGGCTGGGAGACAGAGGGGAGAAACTATTGGATTTCTATATCCAATCACTTTGTGTATGGAATGAGCTTCAAGTTCCTTAACATCCACATGACCAACAAACMAACATAGTCCAAACACACCAAGATGTGAAGAGGGCACGACAAAACCTATTCCCCCTCAGGAGACTGAAAAGATTTGGCATGGGTCCTCAGAACCTCAAAAGGTTCTACAGCTGCACCATCGAGAGCATCCTGACTGGTTGCATCACCATCTCGTATGGCAACTGCTCAGCCTCCGACCGCAAGGCACTACAGAGGGTAGTGCGTACGGCCCAGTACATACCTGGGGCCAAGCTTCCTGCCATCCAGGACCTCTATACCAGGCGGTGTCAGAGGAAGGTCCTAAACATTGTCAAAGACTCCAGCCACCCTAGTCATAGATTGTTCTTTCTGCTGCCGCACGACAAGCAGTACCGAAGCCAAGTCTAGGTCCAAGAGGCTTCTAAACAGCTTCTACCACCAAGCCATACGACTCCTGAACATCTAATCAAATGGCTACCCAGACCCAGATCAGCTTCCCCTTGCCCAATCCTAACCTTAACCATTAGTGGGGCAACTTTACCCTCCACCATAGAATGTTTACAAGCTTAGTCTTAGAGGCGGCAGGCAGCCTAGTGGATAAGAGCATTGGGTCAGTAACTGAAAAGTTGCAGGTTCAAGTCCCTGAGCTGACTAGGTAATTTAAAAACAATCTGTTGATGTGCCCTTGAGCAAGGCACCTTACTCTAATTGCTGCTGTAAGTCTCTCTGGTTAAGAGCATCTGCTAATTGACTACATGTAAATGTGGTCTATTATAGCTAGCTGCTAGACACTCTTAATTAACTGGGAGGTGTACTGGCTTCCATTCATGTCCACTGAGTGGGCTACAAGAACCACTGAGTGTTATAGATGTTTTATTGTTAGGAGCAACAGTCTAGACTTGTTCATCAACAATCTGTGGGCTTGGTGGGGGTATGGTATATGTAAACAGACAAGGGATGTTATGAGGTTGATTAACTTAAAAGGCATAATGGCAAAGTAAATACCATCAGAGAAAATAGATTGTTTTTCAATTAGAAAAGGTGCGTGTGTGTGTGTGTGGGTACGTGGATGCATGCGTGTTAGAAATAGCTTGAATAGTTGGACATATCAATTAAAAAGGCCAATAGAAGATGTATAATATTCATTACAATCACAGCTAAGTGGCTTAAAACTTAATGGCAAACCATTTCCTCTATGGCAAGGCAGACGGGAATGATCAAACCATTCGACAATGAGGGAAAGTGACAGTGTGTAAGCTGCTTAAACTACAGTTCCCACTCTTGTCGGGGGGAAACATCATTCCACAGGCCGAGCTGCTCGAACATAAACAAACATTCCCTTCATGGACCAAATATTGCTTCTACAAAAAATGGTCCTGTCATCACAGGAAGCCTCTCATTTCCAGCGACCTCATTGGCTGCCTCTCCGACCGTGGGAGCTTCACTAAATCCTGTTTGTCGCTACACTGAACAACAATATAAAAACGCAACATGGAACAATTTCAAAGATTTTACTGAGTTACAGTTCATATGAAGAAATTAGCAAATTGAAATAAAATCCATTAGGCCCTAATCTATGGATTTCACATGAGTGGGAATACAGATATGCATCTGTTGGTCACAGATACCTTAAAAAAAAAAGGTAGGGGTGTGGATCAGAAAACCAGTCAGTATCTGGTGGGACCACCATTTGCTTCATGCAGCGCGACACATCTACTTCACATAGAMTTGATCAGGGTGTTGATTGTGACCTGTGGAATGTTGTTCCACTCCTCTTCAATGGCTGTGCGAAGTTGCTGGATATTGTCAGGAACTGGAAAACGCTGTTGTACATGTCGATCATGAGCATCCCAAACATGCTCAATGGGTGTTATGTCTGGTGAGTATACAGGCCATGGAAGAACTGGGACATTTTCAGCTTCCAGGAATTGTGTACAGATCCTTGCGAAATGGGGCTGTGCATTATCATGCTGAAACATGAAGTGATGGCGGCGGATGAATGGCGTGACAATGGGCCTCAGGATCTCGTCACGATATCTCTGTGCATTCAAATTGCCATCAATAAAATGCAATTGTGTTCATTGTCCGTAGCTTATGCCTGCCCATACCATAACCCCACCATGGGGCACTCTGTTCACAACGTTGACATCAGCAAACCGTTCGCCCAAGCGACGCCATACAAGCCATCTGCCCGGTACAGTTGAAGCTGGAATTTATCCGCGAAGAGCACACTTCTCCAGCGTGTGAGTGGCCATCAAAGGTGAGAATTTGCCCACTGAAGTCAGTTACAACGAACTGCAGCCAGGTCAAGACACTGGTGAGGACGACGAGCACACAGATGAGATTCCCTGAGATGGTTTTTGACAGTCTGTGCAGAAGTTTCATCAGCTGTCCGGTTGGCTGGTCTCAGACGATCCCGCAGGTGAAGAAGCCGGATGTGGCGGTCCTGGGCTAGCGTGGTTACACATGGTCTGCGGTTGTGAGGCCGGTTGGACGTACTGCCAAATTCTCTAAAACGACATTGGAAGCGGCTTATGATAGAGAAATGAACATTCAATTATCTGGCAACAGCTCTGGTGGACATTCCTGTAGTCGGCATGCCAATTGCACGCTCCCTCAACTTGACAAATCTGTGGCATTGGGTTGTGTGACAAGACTGGACATTTTAGAGTGGTCTTTTATTGTCCCCAGCACAAGGGGCACCCGAGATATGATCATGCTGTTTAATCAGCTTCTTGATGTGCCACACCTGTCAGGTAGATGGATTATCTTGGCAAAGGAGAAATGCTCATTAACAGGGATGTAAACACATTTGAGAGAAATAAGCTTTTTGTACATATGAAAAATGGCTGGGCTCTTTTATTTCAGCTGATGAAACATGGGACAAACACTTTACATGTTGTGTTCAGTATAATTAGAAATATTGTCATCGACAGTAATCTTGGTCATTTTCTACCTATCAGACCGCAACTCCCTAGTCAAAAATATCCTATAGGATTAGTGATTTTTTCCAATACACTCCTATTGGATTCTCACAATCCTGTAGGATTTTGTGGCACCTCTATCAGATTACTATTGGATGACTTAAAAAAAAAWATATATGTAACCTTTATTTAACTAGGCAAGTCAGTTTAAGAACAAATTCTTATTTACAAGGACGGCCTACCCCGGTCAAACCCAGACAACGCTGGGCCAATTGTGTGCCTTCCTATGGGACTCCCAATCACGGCCGGATGTGATGCTGCCTGGATTCGAACCAGGTACACCTCTTGCACTGAGATGCAGTGTCTTAGACCACTGCACCACTCGGGAGCAATTGGACCCTATAGGATTCTCGCAATCCTATAGGATTTTGTGTCACTTGTATCAGAATCCTATTTTACTACTTTTTTTTCTTATTGTAAATCAAAAGTAATCAGATTGCATCCTATAGGTTTTTGCTAAATCTTGTATGATTTTGTAACCCCAATCAAAATCCTATTAGAATGTTTTGTTTCCCTTTATTTAACCCAATAAATGATATTTTGTTGTCATAAGTAAATATTTTGGGTAGAACTATATATGGACATATTATAAAGTATGAAACAGCTCCATTATTGAATATAATTGAATTGAATATATACATTTATATTTTTATCATATTTGTATACGTTTTATTACACTTGGATTGTGTACTAGACCATATGGTTTGAAAAGTGTTTATTTTTCTCAGATATAAATAAACAAGTCCAGGTAAAAGCCAAAGGTCATAGCTTTCTAGGGGGGAAACACTACATTAATAAAATATTGCCCTCTTGCTAGATTGATGACTAAAATCATAGTGAAACTGCGCAAAACGGCTGTCAGCTCAACTCTAGCTTAGTGTGTTATTTGAGTCACTGTATTTTTATAGTAAATGAGGAATGTTTATCTTGTTTGTTATTGCTAAATATATGTGCCTTTATAATTAGGCAAGCCAACCCCGTTTTCATGATTTCTGGTAGATCTAAATAAATCAATCACATCACTTTGTTGGACTCATTCAGCAGTTGTTACCTAATTAAATATTACAGGAAATGAATGTTGAAAGTTCKATTTAAATTCCTAAAACATAAGTTGAAAATTATGCTGTTGCTGCTTCCCGTTACAATAACTTTTGATAAATATCCCAATGTCAAAAGACCGTTTTGACGTGTCCAAATCAATCATCAATAAACAGTTTTGAAAACCTAAACATAAAATGTATGCTACTACCTACACATACATTGCCAGGTCGCAGTTGCAAATGAGAACTTGTTCTCAACTTGCCTACCTGGTTAAATAAAGTTAATTTTTTATGCCACAATAGTAATCATATTACTTGAATTATTATTTTTTGAGCACCTTATAAACTGCATATGCACCATGTTTTGACAAGTGCCAATTAAATCACTCATATTGATTAGAAGGGAGATCGAATTGCATGCGCTGTTGAAACTAACAACTCAAAAACACATGGAACCTGGAAACACCTGCAGGAGACGAGCAGCTACACTTTGGAGTGACGCGTTTTGATTTGGGGGTGTGGCCAAAACGGAAAGAGAACGCAACACTTATTTGACAAGCACTCATTTTGATATCACATTGAAATGAACAGAACGGTTGTACGCCCGCGTTCAAACTAACCTTACTAAAAAAATTAAAAATACGGAATCTGGGAATATTTACTGTATATCACTGGTTACAGGACAACTTTTATAAAGACAGCTACATTGTGGATTGTTGCATTTTGTTTCAAGTGGGTCGCCAACGCCGAAATCAACACTATTTTGTTAAATCACTCATCATATCGAAATCAATAGAGTGAGGGCAAACTGTTGGTGTGTTTACATTGTTTAAACAGACTATTCAAAGGCCTCACTGAATCCGATCATTTCTATATCACTGGTTAGAAGAGATTCCCACTCCAGGAATCCCCGCCAACGTTACAGGATTCCCCGAACACGCCCCTTATTACCGGCGCAGGTGAAGGGACGGAGGCAATTACGCACGAGGAGAACAATGGAGGGGGAGATGGACAAAGAAAGGAGAAATCGAGAACGAAGAAAGGATAAAAATACAGAAGAGGACATTGAGAGACAAAGGACGGCTTAAAAGAGGAAGAACTTCCTTGAGTGATACCTCTATCCGCGATCCAAAACCAAGTTTAGCCACAAAATATAATTTTATAATTATCGAAAATATTTTTTGGTTTCTAAGTGAAGTACTCTGAACCGGGCTTGGATTTTGTTTCCCCTTTCTTGAACCGGCCGAGTGCCATTCTGTAAACATTAAATATATAATTTCGATTTTTGTAATTTAAAAAGCCGACTCTTCCTCTGTTTACACCACCCCTCGCTACGCATAGATCGGAACCTCTCTGGACCGATCACAGTAGATTTATTGGACAATATCAGAGCTAAATATGGCACAGAAAACTGAACATTTATGTTAAACTACAATCAAGATTAAAGACCAGTAAACTGAGGAACAGTCTCCCGTGTCTCTCCGGAGCACAATCTCCATCTCGTTGCCAGTGATAATTCCCGGAGGTTCTCAACCTCTTCAACACACCACCACAATATGGGAGTGATTCAATCATATCAAATTTTGGAACCAGCCCTATTGGACTCCTCTGGGATTTTATTTTATAGGATCCGATACGGTTTTTCTATTGGATTCTCGTATTGGAATCCTATCAGAATTTGGAACCAGTCCTATAGGATTCGTTCCAAAATGTATCCTATAGGACTGGTTCCAAAATCTGATAGGATTTTTCTATTGGAATCCTATAGAAGTTTTTGACTAAGGCTGAAATTGCAGGAACCACTGCAGTGGTTATCAGTTGTGTAACAGCAGGATACAGAAACTCATTGTAGAAGCTCAGAGATTTAGAACAGACACATACTGCGTGAGAAAAATACAGCCAGGGGTCTCAGTGCTAGAAGGACAGGAAGGGCTAACTTTTAATATAGGACTGCGTCCCAAATTACACCCTATTCCTTATGTAGTGGGCTACTTCTGAGCTCTGGTCGAAAACAGTGCAATATATAGGGAATAGGGTGCCATTTGGGATACAGATTAGGTTCTGTATGATGACAGATGGAAATGGAGATTAGCAAGATCCAATCTGATCATTAATTACATCTCGCTATGTGTATTTCAGGGGCTGTCATCTCTATTAAAAAAAATCTGGATTGGCCTTCAAGGCTACTCTCAGCCTGAGACAATAAGAGGGATTAACTGTGTCAGATCAGAACCTGGAGACTATGGAGAGTTTCTTCACCTCTGACTGAACTGAGATCAGCGCTAATAGTGATGAGTAGTGTCTGCTAAGTGCACACACTCACTCCACATTCGTTTCTCCTCTCTCACTGGTTTGGCATCAGCGCAAAATGTCTCACACAGACGCGCCACACTCCTGAGACTGTCTACACCTGTGTGTGTGTGAGAGAGAGAGATAGAGAATGTGTGTGATTGAGCGTAATATCCAAATGTTACTCATTTACAGATCATCTGTATGCACATCAATGCATGCACGTCAARCCTGCAGAACTCCTTACTGAGTGTACCAACCTGCTTGTAGGATATGAAAACACATCTATACACAACAACTCAGCAGAACGTGTTATTAAGTGCACCAACAGGGTAAATACAATACAAACAACATTTGTTTAATGCCCTGGGCATGACACTGAGGAAACTTACATATTGGGGGGACAGACTGACTGATTACTGTGAGTCAAATTGATCCCTGAGTCTAGTGCAAGGCCAAACTGAGGAAATGGGCAGTTTGCTGTGTGCAGTTACTGTGGTATGCTGGCTGCTAGTGACACAGAGACTCCATGTCTTTATAAGGAATCAAGCTGCACTTTGTCTCAGAGTGACAGGAGAGAGGAGTGGTGCCAAAATGACCCCTCAGTTAGGATACTCATCACATAAACAAAACAGTGTATTCAGACAAACAAAAACACTTATTCATTGACTGCACAACACACTATCTGCAGCCAACAAACTAGATAAAAAGACACATTGAACACCTGGTTGAGTAATCAAAATACAGTTTCTTTCCACAAAAACTTCCATGCTGGATGAAAAATAAGTCCCCTTTTCAGTGGGGAAAACAGAGTTTCTAGAATGTGCCACTTGTTTCCCTGGTTACTAATCTCTCAGCATTTGGATCTCTGGGGAGTTCGCTTCTCAAAGTTGCCCTTGCTCCTTGGCCGGCAGAGGAACCCCAACAAAGGCTCATTTTGTCGGCAACAAAAGCCKAATAAACCCCAGCTGGACAAAATTCCCACATCATTTAGTGGTGGGTTGGGCGAATAGAAAAGAGGGCAAGTAAAGGCTATTTTATATGCCCATAATTAATTATAACAAGTCCTTTAAGTTTGAAATAAACTATTTAAAACTTTAAAAAGCCAATTTTTGAGCGTGCATCATACATTTGATAACAGAGACTGGATGGGAAAAATTATGCTTTTTCCTTTACCTTTTAGCTGCAACATAAATTATTATTGAGCAGAGAAAAAATAAACAGTGATTGTACTGATGCACCAGTAGACTCAGCAGCAGGCGCCCCTTTCATCTCTGAATTCATATATTCCCCAATGGATGCATAGCATATCATCATGGGCATTGAAACAAAAATAATCCCTCAAAATGTCCCCAAAATAGAACCCTATCAATTTGTACCTCAACATAAACACAGTATAGATGCATATGGGCATTTTGAACAGTAATAATAGTAATAGGTCTATTGACATTAGTGAACACGAGGCAGGTCTCTCTCACCAGTCTCGAGCGTTGTGTTGCACTGCCATGTGTCCGAGTTGACAGGCTTCCAGCAGGACTCCCACAGAGACAGGTAATACTGGTTATACGCCGTTACCCACGCCGGGCTCAACACTGCCCCGACATCCAGGCAGAGCGCAAGGAAGACGCACACCAAGCCCACCAACTTCAGCGGTGTCAACGCCGACACGCGCACCTCCTCCGTTCCACTCACGGATGAAGCCATGGGATGGTAAACAAAAGTATCTTTCTCCGAGGACCGTGGGCTGGCGGTTGGGTCTCAAACCAAGAATTTCGTAATTCTCCCCTGCTGTGAGTGGAAGGTGGGCAGCGCGTCAGGGACGCTGCTGCAGCGACCGTAGCACTACTGCTGATGCGTGTCGTCTGACCGCACTGAACATTGCTGAAATATCACAGAGAGGCACCTGCAGGGTCCTAGTGCCTAGTGGCGGCCTTTGGATTACCGTCAGTCTCTTTCCAGAGGTTGGCCTATTACCCCCCCCTCTCAGAGGGAAACAGGGGATATGAAATCGCATTTTTATAATTGAACCTAACCGATTCTTATTTCCACAAGGAAGTATTCAGTAATTAGCTATTATAGATTTTTAGGGGGGGAAAGGCTGTCCCACTCCCACACACAGTTGATTATTACTTTAAAAGGCAATTTATTCCAAAGTTGCACATTTGATTTCAAGCGCAATTATTCAATCAACATAGGGGTTTTCTGACAAGTGCAATTATTTCATATGATTCATCGTTCATTTCACTCCCATCATGTTTAGACCCATAGGTGATGTGTTGAGGGTCAATTTCAAATTACAGTCAAATGTGATCATGGACTGGAGTTTGATTAGACACTGTGAAATTGTATATTTTGTGACAAGTAAATAAACTAAAAATGAATAGGCTTTTCCTAAGCTTGTAAACTGAATTACTCATCACACTGGGCACAAGCGGCTTAGCCCCCTCAATTAAAACGTTATCCCCTTCCATCTTAGTGTTATGCCTCTATATAAAAATAGCGTGACAGGTTGGCACAAAACAAATCTGTATCTCCACTGTGCTGTGTCAGCACAACGGACACGGCACGCCGAGGTGTGTTTAGGGGGGCTATGTAAAGCCACTGGTCGGTTAGGTGTGACTCCTTTGGGTTTCCATAAAAAGCGGGGGAAAAAAGTATGTTCCTGCAACACAGAAGTAAGACTGGAGACTACATGGCTGCTGAAGGCGGTGACGGACCCCGGCTTTAAGTTTACAGCCACCATGGGGCACAGCCCTAGGAACATGCCTCAGGACTACCTGGCCTGATGACTCCTGGCTGTCCCCAGTCCGCCTGGTCGTGCTGCTGCTCCAGTTTCAACTGTTCTGCCTGCGGCTATGGAACCCTGACCTGTTCATCGGACCTGCTAACTTGTCCCCGACCTGCTGTTGTTGATTGATTGATTCAGCATGTTGGATGCTGTCATTGGTGAAATGTCAGAACGATTCATCGAATGCAACGGCCAACTGGTGGAGGCCCTGTGTGCCCTTGACCTAGAGAGCCATGACTTTCTAGATGTGAAAAAAGTGAAACCACTGCTGAATCTAAGCAAAACAGATTCGGTGGAAGCTGAGTTTTTGCAGACTGAAATCACCCACTCTGTCTCCAATGAGGACAAATGGACCCCACTTGATATCCTACAACGATTCTCTGGGCCTCTCTACGCTATGCCGACCATGCTTACTGCACTGAAACATGGACTGACTTGGGGTGTCCACAGCTACATGTGTGTTCAGTCAACACAGAAGAAGCATGCTACACCCGAGAAAAGCTCAACTGGCATTTGAGGGGGATCTTAGAAGAAGGTTTCGTGGGGAGAGGAATGATCGATTATTCAGGAAGTTCCAAAGAGCATCAAGGAAGCTGCAACTCTTTTGAAAAGGTAAGATTGAAACAATCTAGCTGGTTGGTTTCTGTCAAAATCTTGCTTTATTATGTAGGGTGCCGTCTATGGTGCTGATAGAGCGCAGCGAGATTTCGTGCCATTGAACCTGTCCATTTTTGTTCAAAACCTTTATGTTTATTGTGGTATAGCGTGATATAAACAGAATTCAATATAATTCCAATGCAAGAGCCCAAATGACACCCCTGGGTATAGCTACATATTGGTAAGTTTTATCATAGAGATAGATAGGCTACAGTCTATTATGGTTGTCTTGGTAACCTATTGTTTTTTGAGTCTCTAAATATTGGGAAAGTGTTTAGGCTAGGCTGGCATTGCTTAAAATTGATTACGTGGGTCGAATTTGATTCACAGACGTGTATTGTATCACAACGAGTAGCTGAACTCATGAGCGACATGATTTCCCATGTTTGAAGCTGCCCTGTATAGGCCTATTTATTTAGAAAGACGGCTGTGCATGGCTGCATCTCACTGTAGTAGGCTGTAGGCTACATCTCACTGTAGTAGGCTGTAGGCTACATCTCACTGTAGTAGGCTGTAGGCTGCATCTCACTGTAGTAGGCTGTAGGCTGCATCTCACTGTAGTAGGCTGTAGGCTACATTTCACTGTTGTAGGCTGTAGGCTGTAGACTGCATCTCACTGCAGTAGGCTGTAGGCTGCATCTCACTGTTGTAGGCTGTAGACTGCATCTCACTGTAGTAGGCTGTAGGCTGCATCTCACTGTAGTAGGCTGTAGGCTGTAGACTGCATCTCACTGTAGTAGACTGTAGTCTGTAGACTTTGTTGAGGTTATTTGGATCTCCATTTGCCTTTTGTTTACTGTGTTGGTTTACTGTTACTGTAACTAGCCTAAATATAGATTGTGTCATGCCTTTATCGACCGGATATTTTGTTTACTCGGCCTACTACTTGGTACCACTGGTTTGTTCTAAGCCAAACTGTCATTCAGTATTTTTGTTTGCGTGCATGAATAACTAGGCTACTACTTTCAGCATTTAGTTTGTATTATTTTGCATTATTTTGGTAAGACAGCTGTGTGTACAGCTACATTCACATAGGCTGTTTGTAATAGGTGAATTGCCCTATCTATCTTGTAGCCTGTATGACCAAAACGGCCCAACTGTAGGGTGCTGTCCATTGTGCTGCTACAGCGCATAAGAGARAGGCTACAGATTTCAAAAGCACTCAATGATCTCGGAGTCTCTGCATTTGAACTTTATGTTTATTGTGGTATAGRSTGATATAAGGAAAACTCAATYAAATTCAGATGCAAGAACCCTCCCCAAAATGTTTCCCCCTCGCCAATTTCAACTGTCCCCTTAGTCACTTTATCCTGGCGCTAGGTCTGGGGCACAGACGTTAGTTCAACGTGTATTCTTTATTTACATATGGTTGAGTTGTCAACTAACACATATTCAACAGGAATTCAACATAAAAATTCACCATGACATTGGATCTATGAAACATTTTTTTATTGTTTTTATTTGTTTAAACAATCACATCAAAACACTCAAATTTACACACTTCTGCTTCATCTTTGATAGTGTGGTTGAAAACCTATTATCTGGCAATGACCAAAATATAGAGAGACAAAATCCATCTTGTCGTCGGGTCGACCTTCCACCACTGTTGTTTTGGTTGGAACCTTTTGTTTACCTTAAAACAATACCCCAAGGCATTAGAATTGCACCAGACGTACAGATGGGAGATGCTCCATGTGGTTAGATATGGTATGTATCATGCATCCCACTGGGGAAAATATGGTTGAATTACTGTCATTTCAACAACAAACAATCATGTGTTTGTTCTTGCTTGAATCAATGCCTGTGTGTGTGTTTGGTTTTACTGTCCTTGTTGGGAACAGAAGTCCTCACAGGGATAGTAAAACAAGYAAAAGTGTGGACTGGTCCCCACAAGGAAAAAGGCTTTTTTAGGATTAAGGGGTTCGTGTGTGATGATCCACTCAGTACCTTGCTATTCCCCTGTTTTATTTTACTAGGCAAGTCAGTTAAGAACACATTTTTATTTACAATTATGGCCTAGGAACAGTGGGTTAACTGCCTTGTTCAGATTTCTACCTTGTCAGCTTGGGGATTCGATCTGGCAACCTTTCGGTTACTGGCCCAACACTCTAACCACAATGCTACCTGCCTTGATAGTCTGATGCTACTGAGACCAACAATTAAACTCTACCGTACAGTGCTATCTTTTTAGAATGTTATTCAAGAGATCATTTAGTTGATATATCATTTCAGTGCACAGTGCAGCACACATTTTGTTTCTAAAATGCTTAGTGCCTAGAATATGGTAGGCTAGTACAGACTGCAGTAATTAGATTGGAACCTAAAGCCCAAACTCCATGCACTGACTGCTATTGACTCAGGAGTCAATGCCCGCAAGACCATGGGAACCCCGTAAATCAAGTTTGACATGCAACATTTCCTGGTGCATAGCAACAAGGTGGTCTACAAAGCTCCAGTAGGCCTAATTGTGCACTGAGAGTAYTTTACGAATTATTTCATTCTTGCTGCACACTCACTCCCAGTTGTATAGCAATTCATAATGTAAAACTAATAATGATTGTGTAGAAATAGCACATAGAAGGGATTTGATGTCAGTCACTTGGTATGATGCGAGGTCTTGGTGGCAAAKATTTCTGTTGATTGTCCCTTTAAACTGGAAAAAGAAAAAATAGCTTTTMAACGGGCTTTTGCGCGTGCGTAGAAATATTTTGGGCGTCGAGGCGATACTGGAGTATAGAGCGCATTCGTAAAGGAAAATAGGTAAATAAAGTTAAATTCTTTACCATTTTCATTTGACAAATAAATGCCTTGAATATTTCGTGTGTTCTTGAAGCGGCTCGCGGAAATATTTCCTCATTGGAATGATAGGAGTCGCTTGTTACAATGTAGTAAATCAGACAGGAAATTGTTTGATACAAATCATCCGCTTGTCAGCAAGCTAACCGTTAGCAAGACAAGCGTCAATCTCAGATGTTGTCCATGACACACATAGGCAGCTATAATAATAATAATAATATCGCCAAATATTACATAATGTATTTGATATAGCAGTCAATATAACTTATGTTTTAATTGTTCTAAAATAACGGTTGAACAATTCACATCCTGTGCCGCTTTCCAAGAGACCGTCAGAGCTGGCGCGTACGGCGCTGTGTTTATTACATTTGTGTTGGTCTTTTAGGCTATTTCGGTCATGGCAATAACATTCCTGTCACCCTGGTTAGCTTTGGGTCATTCGGTTTTTAGCCACGGATGTCTGAAATTCACAGCACWCTGCTTGTGACGGCCATTTCCGTTGGGCGGTTGTCAGGGCAGGACTTCAACGGGAATAATAGTGAACATTGACGCTCTATGGGAAAAGTGGCCTAACACCCAGTGGAAATGATGGCCTACTTTGTAGTTTTTAATATGTAGAATTCTGTAAATATCTGAATCACCTGTTGTATGACTCAGCTGTTGACCCGTTTCTGCTCATTAAAGTTGGTAACTGTTTTTTTGGTGAATGTTTTTCTATCAACAGACACTGTCACCCATCCCAAACAGACCAGAAGGAATCATGGGGAGTGGTAAGTTGTAGGCTATCCCCTAGGCCTACTAATCTACCTGCAGGGAAGGGTCTTGTTTAAACTCCATAACATGGTTTACCCAGGAAAATACAAATGTTAGCCGACTCTCCCTTAAGTGAGTCTAATCAGGCATTCCTGGGGCGTTGAAACACAATATGGTTCCTGTCCACAGCCTCTGATCCCAGATCAGCTAAACAGAGGGCTGCTCTGTCCGCCTGTCTTGATTCCAAGAGCTAGTTTCCCTTATGCTGGCCATGGTTGGCCCTTCTAATCAAAGAAGCTTTTGTTTTATACAGAAATGTAGTTAGTAGGCATTTCCCTCTTTTTCTACTTTCTTTGTATCAACCTCTGCCTCTTTCTCTTTGCCTCTCTCTATCCCGAGTGGCACAGTGTTCTAAGACACTGTATCTCAGTACTAGAGGCGTCACTACAGACACCCTGGTTCGAATCCAGACTGTATCACAACGGGCTGTGATTGGGAGTCCCATAGGGCGGCGCACAATTGGCCCAGCGTCGTCCGGGTTTGGCCGGTGGAGGCCGTCATTGTAAATAAGAATTTGTTCTTAACTGACTTGCCTAGTTAATTAAAGGATATATATATACACTGCTCAAAAAAATAAAGGGAACACTAAAATAACACATCCTAGATCTGAATGAATGAAATATTCTTATTAAATACTTTTTTCTTTACATAGTTGAATGCGCTGACAACAAAATCACACAAAAATTATCAATGGAAATAAAATTTATCAACCCATGGAGGTCTGGATTTGGAGTCACACTCAAAATTAAAGTGGAAAACCACACTACAGGCTGATCCAACTTTGATGTAATGTCCTTTAAAACAAGTCAAAATGAGGCTCAGTAGTGTTGTGTGGCCTCCACGTGCTGTATGACCTCCCTACAACGCTGGGCATGCTCCTGATGAGGTGGCAGATGGTCTCCTGAGGATCTCCTCCCAGACCGCGACTAAAGCATCCGCCAATTCCTGGACAGTCTGTGGTGCAACGTGCGTTGGTGATGGAGCGAGAATGATGTCCCAGATGTGCTCAATTGATTCAGGTCTGGGGAACGGCGGCCAGTCCATAGCATCAATGCCTTCTCTTTGCAGGAACTGCTGACACACACTCCAGCCACATGAGGTCTAGCATTGTCTTTGCATTAGGAGGAACCCAGGGCCAACCCGCCACAGCATATGGTCTTCACAAGGGGTCTGAGGATCTATCTCTAATGGCAGTCAGGCACCTCTATGGCGAGCACATGGAGGCGTGCGGCCCCCAGAAAGCGCCAAAGAAATGCCCACCCCACACCATGACTGACCCACCGCCAAAACCGTCATGCTGGAGGATGTTGCAGGCAGCAGAACGTTCTCCACGGCGTCTCCAGACCTGTCACGTTCTGTCACAATGTGCTCAGTGTAACCTGCTTTCATCTGATGAAGAGCACAGGCCCAGTGGCAATTGCCAATCTTGTGTTCTCTGGCAAATGCCAAAGCTTCCTGCACGGTGTTGGGCTGTAAGCACAACCCCACCTGTGGACGTCGGCCCTCATACCACCCTCATGGAGGTCTGTTTCTGTCCGTTTGAGCAGACACATGCACATTTGTGGCCTGCTGGAGGTATTTTGCAGGCTCTGCAGTGTCCTCCTGCTCCTACTTGCACAAAGGCGGAGGTAGCGGTCCTGCTGCTGGTTGTTGCCCTCCTACGGCCTCCTCCACGTCTCCTGATGTACTGACCTGTCTCCTGGTAGCGCCGCCATGCTGCTTGGACACTTACGCTGACAGACACTGCAAACCTTCTTGCCACAGCTCGCATTGGTGCCATCCTGGATGTGCTGCACTACCTGAGCCACTTGTGTGGGTGTAGACTCCGTCTCATGCTACCACTAGAGTGAAAGCACCGCCAGCATTCAAAGTGACCAAAACATTTCACCAGGAAGCATAGGAAGCTGAGAAGGGTCTGTGTCACCCCTGCAGAACCACTCCTTTATTGGGTGTCTTGCTGAATTGCCTATAATTTCCACCTGTTGTCTATTCCATTTTGCACAACAGCATGTGAAAATTTATTGCCAATCGTGTGCTTCCTAAGTGACCAGTTTGATTTCACAGAAGTGTGATTGAACTTGGAGTTACATTGTGTGTTTTTAAAGTGTTCCACTTTATTTTTTGACAGTTATTTTAAAACCAGCCTCATAACGAATCCCTCCTCTCTCTCCTCTGCTCTCTCCTGCCTCTCTTGCTCTCCCTGCCTCTCTGCAATCCCTCCCTCCCTCTCTTATCCTCCCCTCCTCTCTCCTCTCTCTCTCTGGGGTGCCTCAATCTCGCCCCCTCGTCTCTCTCCCTCTCTCTATATCCTCCTCTCTCTTCTCAATATCTCCCCTCTCTCTTGCTCTCTGATTCCCTTCCCTCTCTCTCTCTGCTCTCTCCTATCTCCCTCTACCCTCTCTCACTAATCCCTCCTCTCTCATCTTTGACCTCTATCCCTCTCTCTCTTCGACCCTCCCCTTCTGCTCTTCTATCCCTCCCTCTCTCTTTCTTCGCAGGTGCACCTCTACTCACCCAAGGTTCTCCTAACGATATCATATACCTCCACTCGCTCATAAGAAACAATACTTTTTATTGTGCAAGCGTATTCATTGACCTGGCCAAGGCCTTTCGACTCTGTCCAAACATCCTCATCGGCAGACTCGAAGCCTTGGTTCTCAAATGAAGTGAACCTCGCCTGGTACACCAACTACTTGCTCTGATAGAGTTCAGTGTTAGTCCAAATCCCGGAGCTGCCCTCGTCTTGTCCGGGCTCTGCTCGGCCTAAGTCTCCTATGACGGGTGCCCACAGTGTTCAATTCTTTAACCGACTCTCTTCTCCTGTATCTACCCATCAATCACTGTCGTACTGTCTGCTCTTCTCGTGATTCTCTGATCTCAACCTTCTCACTCACGTTACGACACCATTTCTGTTATACTTTCTGGGCCCTTCTTTGGACCATCTTGTGCTACTACCTATAAACCTCAGACCGAAGCTTTCCAATGCCATTTAGCACAACCTCTCAATGCCCATCACATCAAATACCTACAACATGCCATGCTCTTCCAATACGCATCGCTTGTCCGCACCCGCCCGCCCGCTCCAACATTCTACTACTGCTGGACGGTTCTGACTTCTCTAGAATTATTGTGACAACTACAAAGATACCTCTATACGCCGTTCGCTCTGTCTACGCTACTCTGTAAATCTCTCCTTCCATGACTACACACCAAACAAATCTCCAATCCAACAGTTAAATCTACGACATGCGCCTTTCCCTACACCTTTCGCATAACTCAAAGCACCCTTTCCATCTCCATGCTGCCAAACATACCCTCGTAACAACTGATCCATCCCTATGCCGATCCCTCGACTTCCGTCGATCGTTCACACTACAAAATAAAGTCCTCCAATACCCTCACTCCCATTACATTGGCATTCGTGCAGTTTCTATCACGCAGTTACATCCCGTTTTTGTCACCTAAACAGCCCCCATATAGCTACCACCACTGCGTACCTGTATGCTCTCGTTGGACTTGGCCCTCCGCTTCATACTCGTCGCCCCCCCCACTGCTCTCAGCTTCATCTACATATGACCCTGCTCTGTAATAGTCCCTATCTCAGCTCCGCTCGGTCACCCATAGAGCACCCACCCTAGCCACGCGCTCCTAGCAGGACCCATCTCACACTGGTCACACATAGCCATGCACCCATCTCTGTCCTCTAGCACCGCCCTCCATCAATGGCATCATGCCCCTTCCCTCGCTTCTCACCCCCCAAAACCAATTCTTTCTTTGGCGCCCTCTCCCTTCCAGTTCTGCTGCTGCCAATGACTGGACAACGACACCAAACAAAACTCTCTCCAACTGTCTGATATCACCATCGTCTTTTTTCTCTCCATCTCAGAGCCTCTACTACACTGCACAGCTCGTCAGAGCAGTCCTCACAGATTATCGCACCATCCGGTACCAGCCCTATCACTATCAATTTAGTGCCCAAACATTGACACCTACTCGCGTCGCCCCCCTATTCCCTCTGCTACATCTCTATTTCATTTACTTTTGCTCCTTTATGCACTCCCCCCGCCTATTGTACATCTCTCTCTACTCTGCACATCTTTGCTCCAACTGCCCTACATTTCCTACCATTCCCGTGTTTCACTTGCATATATTTGTATTTTCCACTTCGTCCACCACTAGCCTTTTTTTTGCCCCTTCACCCCTCCTCTTATCCTCACCTCACTTTCTCACATTGCTATATAGGACTTATTTATTTTCCCTGTCTCTTACTTTACTGCATGTCCTTGTCGGTTTAACTCCTGTGTAACCTCTTCGTGTTTGTACATTGTGCTTCGACTAACTGCTTTGCTTTATCTTGGCCATATGGTCGCAATTGGGAAACTGAGAACTTGCTTCTCAACATCTCTCTCCAACATGCGCAAACTAACAGTGTGAAATAAATAAAATACATAATGAACTCTTATCTATTGTACTGTTACCATCTCACATCGTTGTCCAGCTCAGCAGGTGAGCAATTTTACAACACAGCTTATGTTTTTACTTAGGCCTCTATAACTAGTCTTGTTTTACTCTTCGAATCTAGGGGTGTCATGTAGGATACTAATGTCCATGACTGGAATAGGTGTCTATTAGCGATTTTACTAGTGTTATGGAATAGCAGAGGTCGGACCCATAGTTATTCTTTTACAAGTCACTATAATACCAGCGTCTCAAGTTTCTTAGCACTCCAAGTTCCCAAGCTCAAGACAGGCAATGTCCGCGCGAGGTCAAGTCTCAAGATCTTAGCACTCAAGTCCCAGTCAAGTCCCAAGTAAAGTTCTCTCCAAGTCTTAGCACTCAAAGTCCCAAGTACACAGTCCCAACGTTGCAAGACAGGCAAGTCCGAGTCAGTCTCTCACATTCTAAGGTACCGACAAGTCTGCATAGTATCCTAAACCTTGCACGTTCTTTCGACTTCCTTAAACTAGTCCATAATGTGTTTCTTTCACCAAATGTAAACTACCTCTTTCCATATTTTTCCCACAAGAGTCAACGTTACCAATTCATTACAATTACGTTAAATCATGAATGTTTTTAGCAAAAAGGATGATTTAATTACTTCCCGCCTCTCATATAACCTTTACTATCTTTCCACCCCGGACAACATCCATGTCTCTCGACTGATCCCTCTCTTCGTCAATGCTCGTATACACCATAGACCCATCCCACCCCCCCTTCCCCCTATATAGCGTGAGTCCCTTCCTCTTGATCTATCGACGTCGACCTCTATGCTCCGCGCATCTCTTCCGTGGTCGACTCGTAGCGCCGCACTACAATTCATCCCCTAACTCTTCTCAACCTACCACACACCACACATCACACACACCACAACCACACAACACACCCACCACAGCACACACCACACACATCACACACAACATCACTCCCTCCCTCTCTCTTCTTGCTCTCTCGGCTATCCCTCTCTCTTCATACCCCCCGTCTCTCTCTC
>NC_036866.1:2851193-2904082 GCF_002910315.2 Salvelinus sp. IW2-2015 | reverse complement strand
CCTTGCCTCTCATCTCTATACCTCCTCTCTCTCTTGCTCTCCCGAGAGTGGAGCGATCCTGAGCGGCTCGTATCGCCTGCGACTTGCCATTCTGGCTCTCAGGCATAGACTGGCGCCCTCGCTCTCGAGAGGACTGAAAATGTCCCCCCCATTGCGCCGGCATGCTCACTTTTCTATCGTTTCGACGCAAACATATAGCAGGAGGAGGCTCGCTGAATCCCTGACCTCATCTTACTGATTTCCCTCGCGCCTCGTCTCGTATCCCTGGTACTCTCTCTCTCTTGCCTTCTTCTCTATCCCTCCCTCTCGTTACTATGCTCGCTAAGCTATCACCTTCCCTCTCTCTCTTGCTCTCATCGCGAAGAATATCCCTCTCTCAAATTCACCCGCCCTCTCTCTCATATCCCTTCCCTCTACTCTTCTCATTAGCTCTTCTCTCTAATCCCTCCCTCCTCTTGCTCTCTCTATCCCTCCTCTCTCTGCTCTGCTCTCCTCCTTCTCTCCCTGCCCTACTCTCCCTACCCCCCTCTCTTATCGCTCCCTCCCTCTGCCTCTCTCTCTCTGGTCTAGCTGCCCCTCTCTCTCCTATAATCTCCCTCCTCTACTCTACTTGCCTCTCTCTCTTCATCCCTTCTCCTCCCCCCTCTCTCTCTATTCCCTTGTCCTCAATCTCTTCTCTTCCTCCTCTCATACTTACCTCGATTCCTCCCTCTCTCTTGTCTCTCGCACCGTATCCCTCTTCTGCTACCCCCCTCTTCTATCCCTCCTCTCTCTCTTTCGCCTTATCCCTCTCTCTCTATCCCCCTCTCTCTCTATCCCTCCCTCTCTCCCTTTCTATTCCTGCTTCTCTCTACCTCCATCCCTCTCTCTCTCCATCTCTCTCTCGCTGCCTCGCTGGTCTTCCTTTCTTTTTCTCCCTTCTCTTTCTCTCCCTTCATCTCTCTCTCATTTTCTCTCTTTCYTTTTCTCTCTCTCTCTCTGACAGTGTTCTTGCCGTCGGACCTGGCCAACACAGTGCTGAGGCGTCTGCGCAGGGACAACGGCTACCTGCTAGAGGAAATCCGCCAGGGCAACATCCAGAGAGAGTGCAGAGAGGAGATCTGCACCTACGAGGAAGCCAGGGAGGCCTTTGAGAACGATGAGAAAACTGTGAGTGAGACGTACGCAACCAGAGTTGGGGTCAATTCCATTTCAGTCAGGAAGTAAATGATAAGCATTAAGGACAATTTGAATGTTTGACTACCTTGTTGACTTTCTAAATGGAAATGGAATTGACCCCAACCCGTATGCAACACACACAATGCTCTTTGTTTTGCTCTCGCTCCCTTATTGAGAGACACGCACATTCTCACTCTAACAAAAACACAGTCCTACTCCAGTGTGCTGGCCAGTGGAATGTTCCTGTTTTTCAGGAAGGGATGATGGTCAGCAAGAAGAGCAGCTGACTCCCTGAGAAAGAGAGAGAGCTGCTCAGTAGGGAGAGGATCATTACAATAACTATTGTCAGGGGTGGGAAGTCAGTCAGTCACGCAGAGGGATATAGTGCATCACGCACATACGGACAGCTGTGTGTGTGTGTGTTTTCTGGAGCTTGACATTCAGAACGTTGCAGATGGAAATGGCATTTCTATAACATTCCATATTACAGTGAAATSTTGATTATTTGTTACGTTCACGTTCATTTCTTTGTTATATTCTTCAACATATAACTCAATGCCCCCTGAGTTTATTCTAAGCGGATACTTCTGACGGTGTATCTCTCTGATTGGCTGCAGCAACGGTTCTGGGAGGAGTATGTGCGGGAGAGCAGTGGCGGGCAGCAGTTGGAGGGCAGAGTCCACTCCCTCTACCTGATCCTCCCCTTGCTCCTGGTGCTCCTGATCTCCGGCGTGGCCATCACTGTGTGGCGCTGCCACTCCCGCAAGCGCTCGGAACGCAACCCCGCCCTGGGCCACTCCCACCGGGACCCCACCCTATCGTTGGTCTCCATGGACCAGTGGGGMCGGGACCTCCACGACCACTCAGAGCTCAGCGTCAACAGCAGCCCCGCCGACCCGGGCTCGGAGGTCACGTCGGCGAGGGGAGGCAGAGGAGACCCGCCCCCGTCTTACGAGGAGGCGGTCGGCCACACAGATGTGCACATAGAGACAGAGCCTCCGCCTCAGTATGAGGACATCATTGGCCATGGGAAGTGAAGTGACCCCCCCCCCCCATACCCTGTCTCAACCGGCCCCCATCCAGCTAGATCAGGGTTCAAACTCATTCCATGGAGGGCCGATTTGTCTGCTGGGATTTTTTTTCTTCTCAATTCAGGACCTAGACAACCAGGTGAGGGAAGTTACTAACTTAATTCAATGACCCTTAATTCATCAATCAGGTACAAGGGAGGAGGGAAAACCTCAGTGGAAGGGAGGAGGGAAAACCTCAGTGGAAGGAGAGGAAAACTCAGTGAAGGGAGGAGGAACACCTCAGTGGAAGGGAGGAGGGAACACCTCAGGTGGAAGGAGGAGGGAACACCTCAGTGGAGGGAGGAGGGAACACCTCAAGTGAAGGGAGGAGGAACACCTCAGTGGAGGGAGGAGGGAACACCTCAGTGGAAGGGAGGAGGGAACACCTCAGTGGAGGGGAGAGGAAACACCTCAGTGGAGGGGAGGAGGGAACACCTCAGTGGAAGGGAGGAGGGAACACCTCAGTGGAAGGGAGGAGGGAACACCTCAGTGGAGGGGAGGAGGGAACACCTCAGTGGAAGGGAGGAGGGAAAACCTCAGTGGAATAAGTTTGACACATGAGCTTAGATCCTCCTGCCCGGTCTCACCCTCCTGCTCACCTCCCTCTAACTGTTATGTTACTACACTAACACAGAGGTGTTGGATGCAATAACGTTAATGCTTGCACTGACCATCGGATAGGGGTGGAGTGATGGTGAAGATTATACCAAATGTTTGATTTTGCTATACCCAAATGTACAGTTATTTAACCATACTGCCATACAACAGTGATGTTATGACTACCCTGGAGGTTTGGGGCTTGATGAATGGTGCATTGTGGGGTGTAAAGTTAAAAAAAGAAAACGGTTCAGATTTCCATACTTCTAAAAAAGGAGATAGATAGATATATCTATTAGTTGTTTGAATGTTCAGGGAGTGAATTGTAAAAAAAAAAAAAAAAACGTTTTTGCCATACATTTTGGTTAGCCAGTAGTGGCTTTGTACATGTAGACTTGGATGGATCTATCCCAGCGTCATATGAATTAGTCAGGGACAGTCAATATTCTCAGACCCCATTCCCTATGTCTGCATCCCAAATGGTACCCTATTCCCTATGTAGCGCACTAATTTTGACTTGTCCATATGGGTATTAGTGTACTACTTTTGACTAGAGTCCATATGGGTATTAGTGCACTAAATAGGGCATAGAGTCTCCGTGTGACATTATGGGAGCTGTGCTGGCATGGAGCGCAGCGTGACCTGCGAGGGAACCTGGGACAGGAAGCTACAGACAATTACCCATTTTCTCTCTTTGGGCTACATACAGTATTAAATGTCACTACACACAGTGTGTTTCTGTGAGAGCGCATTTTTCTTTTACTGCGGATAACAGCACTGACTACATTGATAATAATGGTGTGAATAACATGAGGTGTGTGACTGAAGGCACTTTGTGTTGAGGCTCAAACTGAGCCGTTTGATAATGAATACTAGGGCACAGTTGGTTTGGTTCTATTCAGCACTACTCACCAATAATGTCATCAGCTATTGGTCAACTGTATATTTTACATGCTAATTATGCAGCCGGGGGACTAAATGCAGACATGCTAAACACTAAATATCTGCCTAATATTCATTATTATAAGTGATATTGATACATGTAATATGACAATGGCCCTGAAAAGACTTATTTCTTGAGACAATGTAGAGTTTGACCCGGGGTTCAATCTTATCCGCGTCAAAGTGCGTTGACATTTTAACAGTAATTCCCGATTGTGCCGACATTGTAACATTTACTGTTAATGTGATCTCAGCAAACGGTGGGAACATTGTCTTTAGAAGGCGTATTGTCGACAGCGCTCTACGGATTGAAGTACGGCCTTTGTCTGCACAATAATGTTTACGCAGTAATTGTGCCGTGAGTCAACAACACTTGTGTAATTATTTTTGTAGAGATTTTTTGCGTTGCATCACAACCATTGTGCCAAATGCGTTATACATCAGTTGTAGGACTTGAGTGTGCACGGGGCCTGTGTAATCTGTACACCGCAGATGTATGAGAGGACTGATGTATTTTGTTGACCTGTGGAACCACAGCACTTGTCCCTATGCTATATGACCTGTGATTGGGATGTTCTGGTTGAGGTAGCCATTTTGGTTGGGTTTATGGCCCTGTCCAGAAATGGCCCCTACCCCTTAAACCAGGGCTCTCCAATCCTGTTCCTGGAGAGCTACCCTCTTGTACAGTTTCGCTCCAACCCCAGTTGTAACTAACCTGGTTCAGCTCATCAACCAGCTAATTATTAGAATCAGGTGTGCTAGATTAGGGTTGGAGAGAGAACCTACTGGACGGTAGCTCTCCAGGAACAGGGTTGGAGAACCCTTCCCTAAACACTTGTGGAGATCAGAGGATTTGATGGTTAAAGCAGGGATGGGCAACTTTGATAGTGGTGGGGGCTACAAAACAACTCATGAGGGACTGCATACCCACATCCATATCCCCCCCCCCCCCTTGACAGCAGATAAGTTTACTTCATTTCATGCAATTCTACTCATTTTGCCATGGGGTAGAGGAAAAATTGCTGTTTAACAGCACATTTCCTGCAATTCTGCACATTTTGCCATAGGGTGGAGAGATTTTTTTTTGCAGTTTTTAATATCTGATTGAGATTAACAAAATCAATAGGGGCCCCCGGTTTATAATTTTACCATAATAAAAAGTTTAGATTGCTTGTTTTAGTGGCCAGCTATCGTTTAGCTGACATGAGCTAATTGAGTGACTGTCAGTGACTTGACATAAGACAAACTGCTGATGCAAAACCACATTTGGAAATTGCACTTTGTGTATTCTATTCTAACTCTCAACAGTAGTAAGTTGATACCCTGACAGTTCCTATTACACCTTCAAAAGGGAGGCCGTCAGTTGCCCAGCCCTGTGCTAAAGCAATATGTTGATAGTTCCACCTTTCCCTCTGATTGGCTAGGTGGAATAGTTGCTATTTTGCTTACATCTCTCCAATCATTTGAGATCTTTTAAGTGTACATATAGGTGGTAGAAGATATGAGTTTCTGGACATGACCTATTATTGTACTGTTACCTTTTGAAATCCTGTTTTTACAATGCCTTAAGCAAATACATTAATGTAAATAGATGGTAAACCTTTGGATATGTACTGAGCTTGAATTAATTTGTAATAAAATACTTTCAAATGTGTGGAGCCATGTTCTGTAAGTGCCTCCAAATTTATCCACCACTTTCCTTGTAGTTTTAAAATAGAAAAGCATGACGTGAGTACCATCTTTATCCATCCTGTCTGCTATTTCAAAAAAGCTGTTTAAACAATCTTAACTATACATGTAGTGATTCATTAACCATGCCTAAATAGACCTGACCATTGCAACAACTGTTTGCTTCCTTGTGAATACACCCCTGGTTCTAACATGGCTGCGTTTACACAGGCAGCCCAATTATTATATTTTTTCCACTAATGGGTCTTTGGACCAATCACGTCAGATCTTTTTCAGAGCTGGGCTTGTCAGTAAGCATTTCACTGTAAGGTGAAATGTTGTTGTATTCAGCACGTTACAATTTTTGTTCTTCTGATTGGTCAAAAGACCAATTTGTGTCATTTAAAAATAATAATTTAAATGGGCTGCCCAACTAGCTTTAAGTATGTAACCAAACAATCCTGGTGCCCTCCCCCCTTTCTGGCTCACCAGACTAGATCCRGGGTTAGAGAACAGAAGATCACAGGCTCCAATCTTGACGATGCACTTTCTCATAGAACTTGTATTAATAAATTCTGTTGGTGGATGACATGACAGATATGTTTTTATATCCTCTTTAATGATGTTTTACATCAATGGCGTAGCCCACACACCCCGAGGGGTTCTGATCCACTTTCTCTTCTTGTACACATTCTTCTTGTACACATTCAGCACAAACAGACGGAAGACAACAGTTTGAAAATGAGAATCTCTTTGGTGCCTAGACTGCCTGGTGAACACAACCAGAGGGCACTGAGAGACAAACATCCTGGGTTAGGGCTAACCCTAACACAACCAGAGGGCACAGAGAGACAAAACAGATGAAGCAATCGATCCAAAAAGGAAAAGACATCCATGATAAAGCAATTCAGGCAGTTGGAACAAGGCTTATCTGACACACATGATTTAAACAAAGTGTAAAAGCAATAAGAGCGAGTGTGATTTTTCCAGTGAACACTAGCTAATAGTATCTGTGATGAGTTTGCAGTTGAGTTGACCAATGAGAAAAAGCAATGATCTGCAGTTGAAAGGGGACGGACACCTGTTCCAATCATCAACAGGCTGAGTCAGGATGTTACTGCCATGGTAACGTCCGTGTCAGACCCACTCCTCGGGGTTTCTTAACACCTCCAGCATATCGGCCTCCAGGGTGCCTTTAGGAGGCTCATGCATGTACTCCCACCTGGGGAGAGAGAATACCGTCAGCATGAATGAGCGACCTGGGGCTACTTCAAGGGACTGCCATGCGCCAAGCTGGATGAGTAGACTCCACAGGCCGGTCTCTGGTTGATACAATAGGACCCACCACACAGACATACTGAGCACCGTCTCCTTGACTCAACGGGAAGCCAGTTCTCATTTCCTTTCAAATTAATCTGTTTGAGGGTTGTTTTAACGTTGTTTCTTACCCTGGCTGCAGTGCACTATGTTTCCCAATTGGAACAATAAAGAKATTGATTATATGATTGGTAGATTGACTGACACCAGCATTTCCCTCTCTGAACCGGTGACTATTAATCAGGGAGGGACGATCACAAAGCTGATGTGATCCCTATTCTCACGTCTGTTCAACAACACACATACCTTCCTGTAGACAGTAGCACACCCACATACAGTCCTCACCAGCCCAGTACCCAATCACCAGTGCTATACACTCAGTGCTAGCAGCAGCACGACCGTGTGATGTCACAGAACTCACTTGGCTGTGAGAGGCAGGGACATGAGGATGCTCTCGATCCTGGAGCCTGGCGTGGCCAGTCCAAACTTCACCCCTCTGTCATACACCAGGTTAAACTCCACATACCTGAAAAGACACACAAGTTACAGACAGAAGACAGGCATGATTGTGAGAATTCACACAAGATGTGTATTTATTAAATGGCACACACACAGATAGCCCTCTCATCTGTACCCACCTTCCTCGCCGCACCTGCTGCCAGTCCTTCTCCTCTGGGCTGAAGGGGTCATTAAGGTGTTTCTGGACAATGGGCAGGTAACAGGGCACCACYGTGTGGGCACAGCTCTTAACGAAGCTGAACGCCTCCTCCTGGCTGGGAGAGTCCAGGTCGTCAAAGAAGATGCCACCGATTCCCCGCGTCTCGCCACGATGGGGGATGTAGAAGTACCGGTCACACCTACAGGGCAACATACCAGGAGGAGTGTTTTAAATGAACTAAGCTTGAGGAAACATGTTCTGTTGCATGTTATGGTCGCACTATTTGTACCTGCCTGCAGGTATATTGCTTTAGATTCAACAGGCTTTAAATAAGTGTTTCCCATGTTATTAATATTTACAGTCCCTGCAAAATTGCATAACAACTGGTACAGTGCATTACTTTTATAGATATTTAACCCATCAGAGTCTAAGCCGGGGAGTGGTGGTGTGGGGTTCTACTAAACTATATGGAATAGTTTTAAGAAGATCATACCAAGGATCATTTAGCTATTTGATTTAGAATTTTAAGACCCCTTGAAGGATCCCCAAAAAATATTTAAAAAAAATATTTGAAGAACATTTATTTCTGGTCATACTGCTATTAGCCCATATAAACACATTGAATAACATACTCATTACATGGAACAACAGATAGTCCCCCAAAAATATCAAAAGGAAGTATGTTCTGAAGTGTCTGTCCTATATCTGAGAGATATAAGAAAGATCAGGAAATGTTTTATTTATATATATATATATWTTTTTTATACATGCATTTAACCCCATATTTTTGGCATTAAACTGTCTTCATATATACTTCCATACATGTTTTCAACTGGTACCGGGGGACCTTCAGATGAGTCTTGTGAGGCCTGTGGGTGTCCTAGAGGAAAACAACCGACATGTACTGTTAGCTTCATTAAAGAGTACCCACAAAACACCAGTCTCAACGTCAACAGTGAAGAGGCGACTGCAGGATGCTGGCCTTCTAGGCAGAGTTCCTCTGTCCAGTGTCTGTGTTCTTTAGCTTATCTTTTATTTTTATTGGCCAGTCAGAGATATGGCTTTTTCTTTGCAACTCTGCCTAGAAGGCCAGCATCCTGGAGTCGCCTCTTCACTGTTGACGTTGAGACTGGTGTTTTGCGGGTACTATTTAATGAAGCTGCCAGTTGAGGACTTGTGAGGTGTCTGTTTCTCAAACTAGACACTCTAATGTACTTGTCCTCTTGCTCAGTTGGGCACTGGGGCCTCCTACTCCTCTTTATATTCTGGTTAGAGACAGTTTGCGCTGTTCTGTGAAGGGAGTAGTACACAGCGTTGTACGAGATCTTCAGATTCTTGGCAATTTCTCACATGGAATAGCCTTCATTTCTCAGAACAGGAATAGACTGACAAGTTTCAGAAGAAAGTCCTTTGTTTCCACACAGGAGTGATAATGGGCCTTGTACGCCTATGTAGATATTCCATATTCCAGCTACAATAGTCATTTACAACATTAACAATGTCTACACTGTATTTATGATCAATTTGATGTTATTTTAATGGACAGAAAAATGAGCTTTTCTTTTAAAAACAAGGACATTTGTAAGTGACCCCAAACTTTTCAACGGTAGTGTACATGTCCTTGAGACTCTAACCTTTGTACAGAGGGGTGTAGCCCAAACGGTTCATATTAGTGTGTAGCCCAAACGGCACAGACAGAAGTTGGCAGATCGGCTGTACCGACTTTAGACGAGTCTCCTGACACTTGTGGAGGTCGTAGAGCAAAGGTCATGAAAGTCTCGTCTTTCCATAGAGACGTCGTAATAGTTTGTAGGCCAAACCGTTAGGATGTTACAGACGATTTTGTGAGAAGACTGATTTTCGAGATGTCTCATGGTCTGACAAACACCACTCTAGCTCTGTCACCTGTCATAGTGTTACATAGGCGGAGGCGGTGGATTGAGACGCATCCAATGCAAAAAAAACAGATATCTCTAGCTTAAACTGACAGATTTTTATGGGGAGTTTTGTATTATGCTAATTGGATTTCCTTGCGGGCATCGACCTCGGGGTGAAAACATGGTAGAAATGTGGAGCTACTAGTTTGAATGACTCTAGACACAGAGGTAGTTATTAGGTTATCATAATGTTATTACGCTAAATGAAAATGCAACCAAAAGTTATATAAAAATACAACTACTGTATGTTTGAGTTGAGAGAAGATCAAGATAATGTCAACCTGAGGGAAAAAATGACAGAACTGAATGTGTAAAACGCAAAGAGCCTATAGGAAGCCACACATAACACACAAAGATGAACAGTACCCACGCTCACTCACAATGTCATTTTCTATCTAGATACCACTGAACAAACAGTCTTCTTATCACTGCTGAACAGTAGAGACCCACCCAGTGTAGTCATTCACACACACACACACACACACACACAACACACACACACACACACACACACACACACACACACACACCACACACACACACCACACACACACACACACACACACACACACACGTCGTACCACTTCTTGAAGTCGGGGTAGTACTGAGGGTGATGTTTGTCACAGGCCTCCTTCAGACTGTTGTGAAAGTGAGCACCATCCTCCTTATTGACATAGGTAGGAGTCAGGTCTGTACCCCCACCAAACCACCACTGTTTAGTACCTGGGGGGGGGGGGAGAAAAGAAAGAAAGAGACAATAGTGATCATTCATTATGACAGCTCTGACTATTGAATGGTATGAGGTCATAGGTCACAGCCTCACCGTCTCCTTCTTCTATCTCAAAGTATCTGTAGTTGAAGTGCACTGTGGGAATGTGGGGGTTCGTGGGGTGGATGACAGAGCTCACACCCATGGCACAGAACGGCAGCTTGCCTGGGAGAGGACAAAACAATCAAATGAAATACAATTCAATTAATCTCAACCATAGTCCAACTCAAGGATCCAATCCTGATTCCTTTAACACATTCTGTTATCAGAAAGGCCATCTCTGGTCTTGGGTGAACCATGTAGCATGAGGTGACACACTATACTGCAAGACAACAACAAGTTCTGCTGTAGTTTATGAGGTTGATATGAACTCTGAGGGCTATACTCACCATCTTTTCCTTTGAGGACCTTCCCTCTGCTGCGCATCTGCTTGGCGGCCTCCTCGGTCAGGTTCCCAAACACCACAGACACGTTGACCCCCGCCTTCTCAAACACCTTCCCATCCTGCAGCACACAGCTGATGCCCCCGCCACCTGAAAGACAGACAGACAGACGGATCGACCGACCAACAGACGAACAGACAGACGGAAACAGACAGGCATGGACGAACAGAGACGGAAACAGACAGGCATGGACAAGCATATAGGCAGCACAGAGACAGACAGGCATGGACAAACATATATGCAGCACAGAGACAGACAGGCAGACTATGTTATTACACTAAAGAAAGGCCCAAAACCCCAAGCACTTTGCTATATTGTCATACCAATACTGGCATGGGTTCAGAATAAGACAGTGTGGCTGGTTACTAGACCTATCTGGACTAAGGACAGGGTGGACAACCGTCGGATTAGTTTTGTACATTCATTGAACACTTCTATGTTTTGCTTGTGTCATTGTGAATGTGCCAGGGTTGATAGTTGCCAGATAGGCCCAAGTAAGATTATGCACTGGATTTAGGTAGAGGTTGACTGACTAGTCTATCCATGGGCGCGCATTGGCACGTGCCAAAGGGGAGATACTTGCCTTCTTTCCGTTCCCATCGGTCCACTTTGAACTTGCCGCCGTCCACCTCCTCGAGCGCTCTGCAGAACTCCGCCTGCGTCTCCATGATCAGCATCTCCATCCTCGTGCACATCTCTTCTTTCCTCTGCTGCAGAACTTTGACGTCGGTACACGGCGGAGACATGAATGTCTTGCATTTCTCCGCTATCTCCGTGTCCTCCTCCTCGGTTTTGGGGATCACTGATGCCATTTCAGCTCGCTGAAAGTGAGTAGCGCTGGCCACAAACCCCGCCACTGCCGCCGCTGCTCCAGCTACAAGCACTGCGCCTCTCCTGGTTCGCCCGTGTGCGGTTCTGCCTGCTGTCCCGAGGGACATGAACCGCACTCCAGTAGCTTTGGGAACCCATCTCACTCTCGGAAGCGAAGTTAACCTGCGGACTGAAGTTTTAAGGAAGACAGAAAGGTGCGAGTCCACTCTGGAAGTTCCCTTTGAATAAGGAATCAAACATTGTCTCACGGTGGCTTGCGCCGTTCTGTTTATGGAATAAAGAACGATGGTAGCCATGAGTAGTAAATTATCTAGCTATCGTCTCCGTGTAAAAGGTACAATTTGGTAGACATCTAGCAAAAACGGAAAAATACTATCACAAGTTGACAGACGTGCAGGCAGACACTTCTCCAAAGGTCCGGGGGGGGTGTGTACTTGCTTTGAACCGAGCGAAGAAGTATGGGGAATGGTGTTTCCGAGGAGGCTTTGCAGGCTTGTTTAACTGATAGTGAATTGCAGCAAACAGCAAGACCCACAAGCCAGTGCTTTTCTGTAGGCGTGTCTTTATGAACCAGAACGTGACAAGGGACCCGTTGCTCTCTGTGTCAAGATAGGAGTAATTGGCGCATAATGACTGATGGATTTATTTTCTTGTTTCTGTAACGCATGAAGAAAATTAGGCCATATGCATTTTTTTCTCACACAAATCATAGATTAAAATGATCAGAAAAAGGATTGCTATGTGCTACAACTTTTTAAAAGGGTGTACAATATAACAGCTGCCCCATTACGCACACGAAAGGAAGTGTGTGTGTTTGTGGGTTGGTTCTTCTATCCTTGTGGTGGACCTAAAATTCTCACAAGGATAGTAAAACATGGAACAGTCTCCCTTGTGGGGACACGTCTCCACGAGGACAAATGTTATTTGAAGTTTAGGAGTTAGTGTTACAGGTTAGGGTAGGAATTAGGATAAGAGGTGAGTTAGGGTTACAGGTTAGGGTAGGAATTAGGATAAGAGGTGAGTTAGGAGTTAGGGTTACAGGTTAGGGTAGGAATTAGGATAAGAGGTGAGTTAGGAGTTAGGGTTACAGGTTAGGGTAGGAGTTAGGGTTACAGGTTAGGGTAGGAATTAGGATACGAGGTGAGTTAGGGTTACAGGTTAGGGTAGGAATTAGGATAAGAGGTGAGTTAGGAGTTAGGGTTACAGGTTAGGAGTTAGGGTTACAGGTTAGGGGTTTGGGAAAATAGGATTTCGAATGGAAATTAATTTTAGATCTCTATAAGAATAGAATAACAAAACGTATTTGTGTGTGTCTGTTTTCTGGTTTAAGCATGTGCATGTTGTCCTAATTATCTATGACAACAGCCATATTAAACCCTAATTAGTTACGCCAGGGAGGAAGAAGCAGAGGAGATGATCTGGTCAGTCGTTCTGGCTGAATCACGAACATGTAGGCCGGTAAAACAAAGACAGAGTCCATAGAAGAGGATATAATACATACGTGTTTTATTTTTATTCGCGGTGAGTTTATTTTGATGGGGTTGTATTTGCACCTTCTCTATTGCATACATAGCTCTTCGTTTGTCGTTATTTTAGACTTTTGTCATAGAATAAAGCGTGTACACTATGTTTGTAGAAATAGTAGCCTATTATTAAGCAATAAGGCCCGAAGGGGTGTGGTACAGCTAAAGTCGGTTCTTAATCAGGACGCAACGCGGGGTGGGACCCTCTGAACACATCAACAACAGTCACCCACGAAGCATCGTTACTCATCGTTACTCATCGCTCCACAAAGATCGCTCCACTACTTCAAGGTCTCAGAGCAAGTGACGTCACCGATTGAAAGGCTATTAGCGCGCACCACCGCTAACTAGCTAGCCATTTCACATCTGTTACAATTGGATACAGCCGTTAGCCATATACCACAAACCCCAGGGGTGCCTTATTGCTATTATAAACTGGTTACCAACGTAACTAGAACAATACAAATAAATGTTGTGTCGGTACGGCTTTCAGCCAATCAGCATCCAGGGCTTGAACCACCCTGTTATAATAACATTTAGACTACGGAGAGCGTTATCCCATCCATTCTAGGCTGTTTACTCGTGGACCATAGAAACCAGACTACGTCTGACTGCTTGTCACATCATGCTACCCTGTTGTATCAGCAGGATTTTACAAGCTGCAATACATCTAACAGTAACTCCGATCCCAGTTAAGACAGTATATCTCACAATGTCGTCCCATAATGTAATGCAAAATGCAGCTGTAGCAGGTTGAAGTGTTCCTCCTGTGCTATGCATCATTCGGCCAGAGGAGGGCCACCGTGAGGCGTAGTGTTTCTCCTGCGTTATGCATCATTCGGCCAGTGGAGGGCCATCATGAGTCATTGAATGAATACAGGTCCACTATACTATATGACTGATGATCTGTGAGTTGAACGCTTGTGATGCGTGCTTACAGAGTTTGGAATTGTATTCTCTTTTTGTGTTACGAGGGATTGTCAGTGCACAAACTGCCCTGATCTGGTGTGAATTGAAAGATAATTGACTTTGGCCCAAAGGCAAATATGGATACTCTTTGAAAGTACAATGATGGGGCAATCTTCACCAGGGGAGGCTGCTGAGTTGAGGAAGGCTTATAATAATGTCTGTAACGGCGCTAATGGAATGGTATCAAACAGATATAATCAATTTGTTTGATACCATTCCAGTGGATTCCGCTCCAGGATTACTACAGTCCCGACTTCCCCAATTAAGGTACCACCAACCTCCTGTGGTCTTCACCAGTGGTCCTACTCTGGTTGATACTGTCTGGTTGTTCTGCTTCATTTGAAAAAGATACGTCAGGTGGTGACCAGCACCAGGACCCAATAGGAGAATGAGGATGACATTTTGAAGGACTTGGATTGGCTGATCAGTAAGGAGGGGAGGAGCGACGGCCAGGTAGGTCAGTGGGGATTGGCTGATTGGCGAGGAGGGGAGGAGCGACAGCCAGGTAGGTCAGTGGGGATTGGCTGATCAGTGAGGAGGAGAGGAGCGACAGCCAGGTAGGTCAGTGGGGATTGGCTGATCAGTGAGGAGGGGAGGAGCGACAGCCAGGTAGGTCAGTGGGGATTGGCTGATCAGTGAGGAAGGGAGGAGCGACGGCCAGGTAGGTCAGTGGGATTGGCTGATCAGTAAGGAGGGGAGGAGCGACGGCCAGGTAGAGTCAGTGGGGATTGGCTGATCGGCGAGGAGGGGAGGAGCGACAGCCAGGTAGGTCAGTGGGGATTGGCTGATCAGTGAGGAGGGGAGGAGCGACAGCCAGGTAGGTCAGTGGGGATTGGCTGATCAGTGAGGAGGGGAGGAGCGACAGCCAGGTAGGTCAGTGGGGATTGGCTGATCAGTGAGGAGGGGAGAAGCGACAGCCAGGTAGGTCAGTGGGGATTTTATTTATTTTATTTTATTTGACCTTTATTTGGATTGGTTGATCAGTGAGGAGGGTAAGCGCGACGGCCAGGTAGGTCAGTGGTTGATCAGGGAAGAGGGGAGGAGCGACGGCCAGGTAGGTTAGTGGGGATTGGCTGATCAGTGAGGAGGGGAGGAGTGACTGGCAGTAGGTCAGTGCGGATTGGCTGATCAGTGAGGATGAGAGGAGTGACTGGGAGTAGGTCAGTGGGCTTCCTCTTTCTGTCACAGTCTGTGGTGTTGTACTCCCTGTGGGCCACGTCTCAGTGTCTGAGTGTGAATCCATGTCACTAACCAGGTTTCCAACATTCTTATGTGAGTTAAGTACATGCCAGATTAAAAATGTCACGAGGCCTGATGGAAACAGAATATTTGCCGATAAACTTCCAAATGTCGACAACAAAATATGCTAGATGCTAAATTGTTTGTCAAGAGTGTTTTTAAGTTTATTCTTACGTTTATTCATTTATAGTAGTGACATAAATGACTATAGATGTTAGAGATTTAAAAAGAAAGATGGCTCGATAATGTATATGTCATTTGTAATTACCCTGAACAAAAATAAACTCAACATGCAACAATTTCAAAGATTTTACTGAGTTAGAGTTCATACAGTATAAGGAAATCAGTCAATTGAAATAAACTTATTAGGCCCTAATCTATGGATTTCACGACTCAGAATACAAATATGCATCTGTTGGTTACAGATACCTAAAAAAAGTAGCGACTTGGATCAGAAAAACCCAGACTAGGACTGTATCTGGTGGGACCAACATTTGCATCATGCAGCAACACATCTCCTTCACATAGAGTTGATCAGACTGTTGATTGTGACCTGTGGAATGTTGTCCCACTCCTCTTCAATGGCTGTGCCAAGTTGCTGGATATTGTCAGGAACTGTAACACGCTGTCGTACACGTTTATCCAGAGAATCCTAAACGTGCTCAATGGGTGACATGTCTGGTGAGTATTCAGGCCTAGGAAGAACTGTGACATTTTCAGCTTCCAGGAACTGTGTACAGATGCTGCAGTCAGGTCAAGACCCTGGTGAGGACGCAGGTGAGCTTCCCTGAGACGGTTTCTGGCAGTTTGTGCAGAAATTCTTCGGTTGTGCAAACCCAGTTTCATCAGCTTTCCGGTTGGCGGGTCTCAGACCATCCCGCAGGTGAAGAAACCAGATGTGGGGGTCCTGGGCTGGTGTGGTTACATGTGGTCTGCGGTTGTGAGGCAGGTTGGAGGTACTGCCAAATTCTCTAAAATGATTAAGGCTGCATATGGTAGAGAAATTAACATAAAATTCTCTGACAACTCTGGTGGACATTCCTGCAGTCAGCATGCCAATTGCACGCTCCCCCAAAACATGAGGCATCTGTAGCATTGTGTTGTATGACAAAACTGCACATTTTAGAGTGTCCTTTTATTGTCCCCAGCACAAGGTGCACCTATGTAATGATCATGCTGTTTAATCAGTTTCTTGATATGCCACACCTGTCAGGTGGATAGATTATCTTGGCAAAGTAGAAATGCTCACGAACAGGAATGTAAACTATTTTGTGCACAAAATTTGAGAGAAATAAGCTTTTTGTGCATATGGAACATTTCGTGCATCTTTTATTTCAGCTCATCAAACATGGGACCAACAGTTTACATGTTGCGTTTTTATTTTTTTCTCAGTATAGAAAAGTTTAGTTTAATCAGTCAGTACTTTGAAGGATTTAATGATTTACTTGCTGTCATGTTCATGTCTAGACTTTCAAAACCACTTCTCTAAATGTTTGTTACCTGAACCTATTTAAAATGTGTTGACAAACTGTAAACAATGTACACATTCACAAATAAAGGATACAATTGAAACTATTTTATGCAATATTGTCTTTTTAATTTATAAGTACACATTACAACAAAAGAGATGGATACAACAATTTGTTTGTGTTACAGCAATTCATATTTAAATATTAGTTAGACAAAAGTGGCCATCCTCCCTATCAAAAGATAAGCTAAAACCCTACTCTATTATCTTAAAATGATAAGTTACATTTAGTTAGCAGTTGTATCATTGAAATATCACAGTACACACAAGGCACATTCTTTCCATTGGACTATAACAGTGCGCGTGCCCGCCTGTCTATTGTTACCCATGAAATGAGGACGTTTTGAAAGGAAAGGACACTTGTTACGCCACCTTAAAATAATAATTCCTTTAAACAGGAATAAATGACATCTTTTATTAAAAAGGTTCTAATATCAAATGCCAACAATTGCAATAGCAGCTGTCTATCTTTAAAACACACACCACTCTGTCAGCTAACTTGTAAACAGTTATCTTACTCTGTGTTCGATTACACTGAACGGAGGGATTAGCTCTGGTCCGAGGCGTTACTAAGGCTTGCTAACACTAGTAAGATGCACTAACGTCATGGACCAGAGCTAGGGAGTGATGACGTCTTTATCACACTACAAACAAGAAGTGCACATAAAGTCGGGACAGATAAGATCAGACATTACTGTCCGTCACTGAAAAGGATTATAGCTCCCTGTTTGTAAAAATAATGCCCGACATCTTTCTCTCGGTAAATGCATATTCAAGACAATATTTCAATGAATAAATAGATAAACATTTACTGTGTTTACACCGCCTGAAAGAAATATTGTTTTACGAGTGCATGTTTTAAACGTTATAAACCAAAGCATAAACAGACATTTTATTTATTTTTTCTAACAGAGAAACAATGTCAACTGGCTTTCTTCTCTTTGGCTTGTTCACAGTGCAGTAAGAACTGGACGTATGTAGGACAGGGTGGTATTGTAACAACCTCATATATGAATCACAAAGTGACCTGGAACTTTAAAGTTCATCACAAAATGACCTGGAACTTTAAAGTGTAAGGCACAACGACTGGGTTTCAACCCAACAGAGATAGTCACTAGAGAGAAAAACCAAGACGCAAATGGGAACTCAAGTACTGGTATTTACAGAAATAAAAATCACAACAACACTAAAGCCACGACGACAACAAAACTAAGAACAACAACGATATAACCTTGCACATCAAACAGTACAAAAATAAAATTGTTCTGATCCAAACTTCATTAAATAAATAGACAGATAAAGATTTGGGTAGACAGATAAAGATTTGGGGGATGCAGAGCTGGGTGTTGGTTGGCTACTACAGCTCATCTTTGGGGTTGATGTTGAGGCTCGTGTCCCACTTTGATTGGCTGCTCTGGTTGTCCAATGCCTGCACCACCTCATCAGCCTGTAGACGCTCCTGGAGGAGAGAGGGGGGAGGGGAGAAGAAATAGGAACAATGTATTATGATACAAACATCTTCCTAAACAAATACCAATAAACATCTTCCTAAACAAATACCAATAAACATCTTCCTAAATAAATACCAATAAACATCTTCCTAAATAAATACCAATAAACATACTCCTAAATAAAAAGCAATAATATACATGATGTACTATCCTCTATATGTGTCACTATGGAAGATATTATGATAGATGGGGTCATCATGACAGTTTACCAGTTCTCTGAAGAGGGGGTCCAAGGTGAACCACAGGGCCACGGCACACCTCTGCCCCCTGGTGACGGCCCTCACCCCATGGGGGTTCTCCCCTCCAGACGAGAAGCCCACCATACGACCACACTTTGGCTTCACCTGAGCCTGGGGGAGGAGGAGGGGGAGACCATGGTCAGTACTGACTGTCGTTATGAAATGGGATCACAGTGGATGTGGAAAGCTACAGCTTTATCTACACTAAGTTCCAAATGACAGAAACTTGCCATGAAAAAGTACAAAGAAAGTACAAAGAAAGGGTAAGATAGTAAGACTAATAAAAATGTCAGGAAATACAGACAACAAAAAGTGTCCGTTCTCGGGAGAGGACTCACTGTGACTGTTTTGGCATCCATTTCTGTGAAGATGAACTCCCCGCCCTCAAAGTCTCCATTCAGGTACAACAGAGCACTGAGAACACAATGAAAACCATTGGAAATGTATAATAGCCATGCTTATTGAACACTAGGTAATGGTATAGTACGGTGCCATTGGTAGCACGAGTAGATTAGTAGTAGTAAAAATACAAGTAGTAAAAATATAAATGTTACATGTAAAGTGTTGGTCCCATGTTTCATGAGCTGAAATAAAAGATGCACGAAATGTTGCATATATACAAAAAGCTTATTTCTCTCAAATGTTGTGCACAATTTTGTTTTTACATCCCTGTCAGCGAGCATTTCACCTTTGCCAAGATAATCCATCCACCTGACAGGTGTGGCATATCAAGAAGCTAATTAAACAGCATGATCATTACACAGGTGGACCTTGTGCTGGGGGAAATAAAAAGACAATCTAAAATGTGCAGTTTTGTCACAACACAATGCAAAAAAATATTAAATGCTTATTTCTCAAAAATMTATGGCGTCATGTGGGCGAGCAGTTTGGTGATGTCAACATTGGGAACAGAGTGGTCCATGTTGGTGGCGGGGATATGGTTTGGGCAGGCATAAGCTACAGACAACTAACACAATTGCATTTTATTGATGGCAATTTGAATGCACAGAGATACCATGACGAGATCCTGAGGCCCATTGTCGTGTCATTCATCCGCCGCCATCACCTCATGTTTCAACATGATAATACACAGCCCCATGTCGCAAGGATCTGTACACTATTCCTGGAAGCTGAAAATGTCCCAGTTCTTCCATGGCCTGCATACTCACCAGACATGTCACCCGTAGAGCATGTTTGGGATGCTCTGGATCAACGTATACAACAGCATTTTCCAGTTCGCACCAATATCCAGCAACTTCACACAGCCATTGAAGAGGAGTGGGACAACATTCCACAGGCCACAGTCAACAGCCTGATCAAACCATACACGAAGGAGATGTGTCGCACTGCATGAGGCAAATGGTGGTCTCTTCAGATACTGACTACTTTTCTGATTCACGCCCCTACCTTTTATTTTTTATTTTATTTGTGACCAACAGATACATATCTGTAGATTACCATAGATTAGAGCCTAATGAATTTATTTCAATTAGACTGATTTCCTTATATGAACTGTAACTCAGTAAAATCTGAAATTGTTGCATGTTGCGTTTCAATTTTTGTTCAGTGTAGTTAGGAAGCAGCTTAGCCTTGGACCAGACCTAAGCTTCAACCCTAAGATGCATTATAAACTGGGTGGTTCGAGCCCTGAATGCTGATTGGCTGAAAGCCGTGGTATATCAGACGGTATACCATGGGTATGACAAAACATTTATTTTTACTGCTCTAATTACGTTGGTAACCAGTTTATAATAGCAATAAGGCACCTCAGGGTTTTGTGATACATGGCCAATATACTACGGCTAAGGGCTGTATCCACGCACGACGCAACGCGGTATACCTAAGAACAGCCCTTAGACGTGGTATATTGGCCATATACCACACCRCCTCGGGCCTTATTGCTTAAGGTATAAGCTCTAACCTGTAGTCTCTGTAGGTATAGGCTGGTGGTTCTTTCCAGCACTCGTTGGCCTCTGGGTCTAACAGACAGTTGTCAGCGTGGATGGGATGGCTCAGGTCATTTCTATGGTCCTGTTGCCCTGAACCAAACAGAGATCAACTTTATTAACACCAAACAGAACCAAACAGAGATTAACTTTATTAACACCAAACAGAACCAAACAGAGATTAACTTTATTAACACCAAACAGAGATCAACTTTATTAACACCAAACAAAACAGAGATCAACTTTATTAACACCAAACAGAGATCAACTTTATTAACACCAAACAGAGATCAACTTTATTAACACCAAACAGAGATCAACTTTNAACACCAAACAGAGATCAACTTTATTAACACCAAACAGAGATCAACTTTATTAACCCCAAAACAGTACAAAACAGACTAAGTTTACTTAACCTACACAGAGGCAAACAAACAAAATTTGACTGAACCAACATGCTCAAATTCACATGATGTTCAAAGTTATATGACACTATAAGGAAAGGTTGATAAGGGTCAAGTTCCTGCCCGACTACATTGCAGACGCGTGCCAGATCCTACAACGCCTGGATTGGTATTTAACATATCAGCTATATCAAATGATACAGCCATCTGATGCTCGACAGCACCGTCGATGACATGGAACGCAACCATTGGTAAATTGTGACTGATCTATAAATAATAAAATAAGTATGTATGATGGAAGGTGATTTGTAGATCAGTCATTTAACATATGCCTGCAATGTCGAACAAGCCCTCTAGGACAAGACATGGTCACTGGGAAATTGGCTCACCTGTGATGGCGGTACGGCACACCAGGTGTGTGTAGGAGAAGTGAAGTGTTGAGTTGAGCAGGAAGTAAGACTCGATGATGCGCCTGGCCCTCTCGCTGACGTCATAGAACAGACGAGCGCTCTTCAGAGGGACACGGCCCTCATAGCCGTACTGAAGGTAAAAACACAGTAACAACATTGTAGAAACAAAACACAGTAGAAAGATGGTAGAAACAGTAGAAACATGGTAGAACCACAGTAGAAAAGTAAAAACATGGTAAAACACAGTAGAAACATGGTAGAACCACAGTAGAAACACGGTAGAAACATGGTAGAACCACAGTAGAAACATGGTAGAACCACAGTAGAAACATAGTAGAACAGTAAAAACATGGTAAGACACAGTTAAATCATGGTAAAACACAGTAGAAACATGGTAGAACCACAGTAAAAACATGGTAGAACAGTAAAAACATGGTAAAACACAGTAGAAACGTGGTAGAACCACAGTAGAAACATGGTAGAACCACCGTAGAAACATGGTAGAACCACCATCGAAACATGGTAGAACAACAGTAGAAACGTGGAAGAACCACAGTAGAAACATGGTAGAACCACAGTAGAAACATGGTAAAACCACAGTAGAAACATGGTAGAACCACAGTAGAAACATGGTATAACCACAGTAGAAACATGGTATAACCACCATCGAAACATGGTAGAACAACAGTAGAAACATGGTAAAAACACAGTAGAAACATGGTAGAACCACANTAACCACCATCGAAACATGGTAGAACAACAGTAGAAACATGGTAAAAACACAGTAGAAACATGGTAGAACCACAGTAGAAACATGGTAGAACCACCATCGAAACATGGTAGAACAACAGTAGAAACATGGTAAAACCACAGTAGAAACATAGAACAGTAAAAACATGGTAAGACACAGTTAAATATGGTGAAACATGGTAGAACCACAGTAAAAACATGGTAGAACCACAGTAGAAACAGGGTAGAACCACAGTAGAAACATGGTAGAAACATGGTAAAACACAGTAGAAACATGGTATAAACATTCACTTCAACATGTTGTCTGATAAGCAACTGAAAATGTTCTCTAGTTGCCTACTAAGGTACTGAAAGAGTGACTTTTGATAACGTCAAGAAAAGACTGTTACTTAGAGAATATTATATCAAAAGGGCAATACAAATGAAGTGTTAAGTAAGTGTTCATACTGTAATCATTACTATCTGGTTTCAAACGGAGGCTCGTCTTATCTCCTGCAATGTGTCTCTCTGTACAGACGCTTGCTTACCTGCAGTGCTTTTAGCACAGTGGCTCCCTCAAACCTCTCGTTGGGTGTGTGAGGAGACATCTTCCCTCTGTATCCATCTCCTGCCATAGTGACAGTCTGTGGACCAAACACAGAGACGCATAAACCCCTGCACTCATGACAATGATAATGTGTCAATGACAATGCAAAATGTAAACATGTTAAAACACAAATCAAATCAAAGTTTATCGGTGTACCCAGTTAAGCAGGTGTTATAGCGGGAGCAGCGACATGCTTATGTTACTAGCTCCTAACAATGCAATACAACATCAAACAAGTACACAAATAATACAACATTTAAAGAAAGAAATATTGAAATATAGGCATGAATACAGTTCAAATAAATAGCACTGTAACAGTAATCCTTTGGAAATAATTCAGACCCCTTGAACATCATCAATGTACACACAATACCCCATAATGACTAAGCAAAAACAGGTTTTWGAATTTTTGACAAATTTATAAAAAAGAAAAAACTGAAATACCTAATTTACATACAGTTGAAGACGGAAGTTAACATACACTTAGGTTGGAGTCATTAAAACTCGTTTTTCAACCAATCCACAAATTTCTTGTTTTAACAAACTATAGTTTTGGCAAGTTGGTTAGGACATCTACTTTGTGCATGACACAAGTCATTTTTCCAACAATTGTTTACAGACTATTTCACTTATAATTCATTGTATCACAATTCCAGTGGGTCAGAAGTTTACATACACTAAATTGACTGTGCCTTTAAACAGCTTGGAAAATTCCAGAAAATMATGTCATGGCTTTAGAAGCTTCTGATAGGCAAATTGACATCATTTGAGTCAATTGGAGGTGTCCCTGTGGATGTAGTTCAAGGCCTACCTTCAAACTCAGTGCCTCTTTGCTTGACGTCATGGGAAAATCAAAATAAATCAGCTAAGACCTCAGAAAATAAAGTGTAGACCTCCACAAGTCTGGTTCATCCTTGAGAGCAATTTCCAAACGCCTGAAGGTACCACGTTCATCTCTACAAACAATAGTACGCAAGTATGAACACCATGGGACCACGCAGCCATCATACCGCTCAGGAAGGAGAGGCGTTCTGTCTCCTAGAGATGAACGTACTCTGATGGGAAAAGTGCAAATCAATCSCAGAACAACAGCAAAGGACCTTGTGAAGATGCTGGAGGAAACAGGTACAAAAGTATCTATATCCCCAGTAAAACGAGTCCTATATCGACATAACCTGAAAGGCCGCTCTGCAAGGAAGAAGCCACTGCTCCAAAACCACCATAAAAAAGCCAGACTACGGTTTGCCACTGCACATGGGAACAAAGATCATACTTTTTGGAGAAATGTCCTCTGGTTTGATGAAACAAAAATAGAACTGTTTGGCCATAACGACCGTTGTTATGTTTGGAGGAAAAAGGGTGAGGCTTGCAAGCCAAAGAACACCATCCCAACCGTGAAGCACGGGGGTGGCAGCATCATGTTGTGGGGGTGCTTTGCTGCAGGAGGGACTGGTGCACTTCACAAAATAGATGGCATCATAAGGGAGGAAAATTATGTGGATATATTGAAGCAACATCTCAAGACATCAGTCAGGAAGTTAAAGCGTGGTCGCAAATGGGTCTTCCAAATGGACAACGACCCCAAGCATACTTACAAAGTTGTGGCAAAATGGCTTCAGGACAACAACGTCAAGGTGTTGGAGTGGCCATCACAAAGCCCTGACCTCAATCCTATAGAACATTTCTGGGCAGAACTGAAAAAGCGTGTGCGAGCAAGGAGGCCTACACACCTAACTCAGTTACACCAGCTCGGTCAGGAGGAATGGGCCAAAATTCACCCAACTTATTGTGGGAAGCTTGTTGAAGGCTACCCGAAACGTTTGACCCAAGTTAATTAATTTAAAGGCAATGCTATCAAATACTAATTGAGTGTATGTAAACTTCTGACTTACTGGGAATGTGATGAAAGAAATAAAAGTAAAAGCTGAAAGAAATAATTCTCTCTACTATTATTTTGACATTTCACATTCTTAAAATAAAGTGGTGATCCTAACTGACCTAAGACAGGGAATTTATACTAGGATTAAATGTCAGGAATTGTGAAAAACTMAGTTTAAATGTWTTTGGCTAAGGTGTATGTAAACTTCCGACTTCAACTGTAAGTATTCAGACTCTTTACTCAGTACTTTGTTGAAGCACCTTTGGCAGCGATTACAGCCTCAAGTCTTCTTGGGTATGACGCTATAAGCTTGGCACACATGTATTTGGGGAGTTTCTCCTATTCTTCTCTGCAGATCCTCTCAAGCTCTGTCAGGTTGGATGGGGAGCGTTGCTGCACAGCTATTTTCCGGTCTCTCCAGAGATGTTCGATCGGGTTCAAGTCCGGACTCTCGCTGGGCCACTCAAGGACATTCAGAGACTTGCCCCAGAGCCACTCTCTGTACTTTGCTCCGTTCATTTTGCCACGATTCTGACTAGTCTCCCAGTCCCTGCCGCTGAAAAACATCCCTACAGCATGATGCTGCCACCACCATGCTTCACCATAGGGATGGTGCCAGGTTTTTCCCTCCAGACGTGACGCTTGGCATTCAGGCCAAAGAGTTCAATCTTGGTATCATCAGACCAGAGAATCTTGAAGAGTCTTGGTGGTTCCAAAGTTCTTCCATGTAAGAATGATGGAGGCCACTGTGTTCTTGGGAACCTTCAATCCTGCAGACATTTTTTTGATACCCTTACACAGATCTGTGCCTCGACACAATCCTGTCTCGGAGCTCTACGGACAATTCTTTTGACCTCATGGCTTGATTTTTGCTCTGATATGCARTGTCAACTGTGGYACCTTATATAGATAGACAAGTGTGTGCCTTTCCAAATGATGTCCAATCAATTGAATTTACCACAGGTGGACTCKAATCAAGTTGTAGAAACATCAAGGATGATCAATGGAAACAGGATGCACCTGACCTCAATTTAAAGTCTCATAGCAAAGGGTCTGAATACTTATGTAAATAAGGTATTTCTGTTTTTAATTTGTATAAATTTGCAAACATTTCTAAAAACCAGTTTAGCTTTGTCAAAACGGGGTATTGTGTGTGAATATTTCATATTTTGAATCAATTTTAGAATAAGGCTGGAACGTAACAAAACGTGGAAACAGTCAAGGGGTTTGAATACTTTCTGAATGCACTGTATACGTACATGCTAACCTCCCCTGTTATTGTAATGGTGAGAGGTTAGCATGTCTTGGGGGTATGATATAAAATACTAACCTCCCCTGTTATTGTAATGGTGAGAGGTTAGCATGTCTTGGGGGTATGATATAAATTGCTAACCTCCCCTGTTATTGTAATGGTGAGAGGTTAGCATGTCTTGGGGGTATGATATAAAATGCTAACCTCCCCTGTTATTGTAATGGTGAGGGGTTAGCATGTCTTGGGGGTATGATATAAAATGCTAACCTCRCCTGTTATTGTAATGGTGAGAAGTTAGCATGTCTTGGGGGTATATATTTGGTGTCTGTAACTTTCTCACCATCATTATTCACAATTCATTCAGGATTATCCGTAATCATGATAGCATCCACATTCATGTAGATGTGTTTAGAAACATATTCACAAGTGAATTTGTCCCAATACTTTTGCTCCCCTAAAATGGGGGGACTGTGTACAAAAAGTGCTGTAATTTCTAAACGGTTCACCCGATATGGATGAAATTGACATCGTGCATTTTAACTTTATAGTCATTGTTTGATTTCAAATCCAAACTTTTGAGGTATAGAGCCAAAAGAGGAACAAATGCTTCACTGTCACAATAAATACAGAGGGCACTGTAAGTACACCGGATGAATTTCCACCAGATATATTAAGAACAGTAGATTATATTATAGTGAGCTATGTCAAGAAACCAGTATATAAATAAATATGCGGTGTGTATAAACAGACAACTAAATTGTAATGTGCAGTAGAATAAATAATGGAATGAACTATGATGAGAATACAGTATTTAAATACACAATACAAAACCCCATGGCAAAATGGATAGAATTGCAAGAATTTAACTTCCTGAACAGAGTCCAGAATATAAATATATACATTATACAAAAGTGTGTGGACACCCCTTCAAATTAGTGGGTTCAGCTATTTCAGCCACACCCGTTGCTTACTGGTGTATAAAATTGAGCACACAGCCATGCAATCTCTATAGACAAACATTGGCAGTAGAATGGCCTTATCGAAGAGCTCAGTGAATTTCAACGTGGCCCCATCATAGGATGCCACCTTTCCAACAAGTCAGTTCGTCAAATTTCTGCCCTGCTAGAGCTGCCCAGGTCAACTGTAAWGTGCTGTTATTGTGAAATGTGAATGTCTAGGAGCAACAACGGCTCAGCCAGGAAGTGGTTGGCCACACAAGCTCACCGAACGGGACCGCTGAGTGCTGAAGCGTGTTGCAACATTCACTACCGAGTTCCAAACTGCCTATAGAAGCAACGCCAGCACAATAAATGTTAGTCAGGAGTTTCATGAGATGTGATGGGTTTCCATGGCCGAGCAGTCTCAAACAAGCCTAAGATCKAGCGTCGGCTGGAGTGGTTTAAAGCTCGCTGCCATTGGACTCTGGAGTGATGAATCACGCTTCACCATCTGGCAGTCCYACGGACYAATATGGGTTTGGCYGATGCCAGGAAAACGCTACCTGCCCSAATGCGTAGTGCCAACTGTWAAGTTTGGTGGAGGAGGAATAATGMTCTAGGGTTGTTTTTCATGGTTCCAGTGAAGGGAAATCTTAACACTACAGCATACAATMACATTTTAGACGATTCTGTGCTTCCAACTTTGTGGCAAAAGCTTGGGGAAGGCCCTTTCCTGTTTCAGCATGACAATGCCCCGTGCACAAAGCGAGGTCTATACAGAAATGGTTTGTCGAGCATGGAAGAACTTGACTGGCCTGCACAGAGCCCTGACCTCAACCCCATCGAACACCTTTGGGATGAATTAGAACGCCAAKTGCGAGACAGGCCTAATCGRCCAACATCAGTTGCCCGACCTCACTAATGCTCGTGGCTCGCCCGRAGCAATGTTCCAACATCTAGTYGAAAGCCTTCCCAGAAGAGTGGACGCTGTTATKGCAGCAAAGGGTGGACCAACTCCATATTAATGCCCATGATTTTGGAATGAGATGTTCGACGAGCAGGTGTCCAAATACTTTGGTCATGTAGTGTATGTATGTGAATGGTGTGTATAGACAGTATGMACAAAGCTGGTCTGTTTGTACACYTATTCCCAGTCATCTTGCCGTGGTTAAGCATTTCGCTACACTCGCAATAACATCTGCTAACCATGTGTATGTGACCAATAAAATTYGATTTTTGGTTAAATGCGGTGGTTCGCGCTTTCAATTTTGTGTGAATACTGCCATCTATCAACTGTTTTTGGTTTGGATAAGTTGTAATCGACACAGTAGGWACAACATCCTCTATACACTTCCTGATGAACCCAGTCACCGTGTACACACAGTGTATACGTCGATACAGTTCCCAGTGTAAATATTATAAAATACAGAAAATCGACTGCCGTTAATATATGTTTAATATCAATTCTCTTACATGGGCCAGGTTTTTGAGCTCGGCGCACTCCTCCACAGACATGACATCATCCAGGAGAACCCTCTGAGTTCCGTTCAGAGCCTGTGAGTTCTGGATCAGCTGCACACTGTCATAAACCAGGGGCCCTCCTACAGAACACACACAGACCAGCACAGAGGATCAGGAAACGTGTTAACCCCTCAATGGCGGTGGTTCCCAAACTGTGGCCCCCCACAAAAAAAGAACCCAGTCCGGCTTTCAACTTACTCTTGCAATAGTACAATACAAAGGTTGCCATTTTGAAACTGGGTAGTGAATAATGAGTTTTCCTCTTGTCATGTCAGTCATTGCATACCTTACAGAGCTATTTATAACTTGTCAGACATGTCCAGATCAACTAGCCCATGTCAGAAAAGTTTTTTAGCTAGGTTTTTAAGTCCATAGATTTTGTTGTAATGTTCGAGTCACTCAAATATCACATGAATACACAGAGAAAATGAGCTTAAAAACAGCAAAATGTTCCCTGCACCCCATGACAAAATGTGTAGAATTGCAGGAAATAATCTTTTAACCTGCTAAATGTTCTCTACGTCAACAAGAGGATGTTCCCCAACGCTGGAAAGGGGGCCTGAGTTTACCAAATGGTAACATTTTGAGACATTACCTTTTGTTCTTATGTCTTTGTCAACTCTAACTGAATAATTCCATTACATTTGAGCAGTTGTGAAGAGAACAGAGTATGTGGTCGTACCTTCTCTGAGCTCCTGTGGCGGGGCCAGGGTGAAGTTCTTCTTCTCTGAGATGGGCACGTACTCCATCCATCCATCAGTACCAGAAGGGATCCTGAAGGGGGAAGAACAGAGTATGGTCAGGACATCAAGTTCATTTAAATAAGGTGGAGACCATCAATACAGCTGAAATACACCTTTATTTGCCTCTCGTCCAGGTCTTTTACATGGGAGTAACTACGAGACTGCAGTAGATGTCAGTGCGATCTTATACAAGACAAAGAATTGCAGTTCAAAGTACCACATATTGAAGTATTCAGATAGATAGATTCTTTACTTAACCTTTATTTAACTAGGCAAGTCAGTTAAGAAGAAATTCTTATTTACAATGACGGCCTACCCTGGCCAAACCCGGACGACGCTGGGCCAATTGTGCGCCYCCCTATGGGACTCCCAATCACGGCCTGATGTGATACAGCCTGGTTTTACTAGTGGTCTGTAAAACGCATCATATCTTTGTAAGCTATACAATTTTTTTTAAATATAACTATTGAACATTTCCATGGGGATATTTCAGAGCTTGCTCACCTGTTGGAATCCTCTCTGCCTCCTGTGCTGGTCCAGTAATGCTACAAGTAAAACATTGACAGATCAGAAAATGTCCACAACATGGAAATGATGCAGCACAAACACCAATGGTTATCCATCATGGCCACCAGGTGGTGCTGTGTGCTGAGAGAGTAATGGTGTAACTACCAGGCACCTGTTACTGTGCTGCACACTATGAATCAAGTGTCTCAGAGTAGGAGCGCTGATCTAGGATCAGGTCCTCCTCCATCCATGCTATCTTATTKATTTTGTAATCTAAAAAGCAAAAACTGATCCTAAATCAGCGCTCCTAATCTGAGACGCTTCATATGGCCCAAGCTCTTTCATAAGTCAGGAAAGCCATTCACAAGTTTTACAGATAGCCCAAAGAGTTCCAATAATAGGCTACGTTGCCATTGGTCGTCAGCGTACTGCTCACCCCCTCTGTAAGCTCCACGTGCATGTTCTCACTGCCGATCATCAGTAGCTCCAGCTCCTGCTCATGGCGCCGCAGGTACCACTCAGCCTTCTGGAGACACACATACTGTTAATCTCCACAGGTACAATCCATTTTGACTTAGTGCATCACCTAGCTACTGAATCTTCCTTGAAGCATAACGTTTAGGAAGACCATGTCCCTAACCACTACACATCTGTAGTGCTATAGCACTGTACCTACATCCCTACCCTAACACCRCTTCCTTTTCAGCTGCCAAGCATCCTACAGGCCTGACCCAGTGGGGGGTACCATCCTCTCCTCAGTGATGGACCCAATGGGCTGTGCTATATTGCCCTCTCAGCATTTCACAGATGAGCTTTTTACTAGTTCTTCCTGGCAGGGCCTTAACGGAGGACTGCTGTGACTGGAGCGGCTGGAACGCAGCCTAACGCCTCTTAAGCATGGACCTGACCCGATAAAAAAGGCTTGTCTTGGACTTACATTATAGTAGCTGGGAGTAGGAGAGGAGAGTAGGAGAGGAGAGGAGAGGAGGAGAGGGAGAATGAGGGAAAGAATGGGCGAAGATCTGCAATAGACGAAAAGGAGTGACGCTTTGTTATGAAACCCGAGCAGCCAGTAGCGTTTGTGGTTGCCAGAAAAATCCTCTTTTCACCCGTAATGCAAACAGCTCCTAAATTGTTTCTGTGGYKATTGGGACATGATTTCCCCCTACTCCCTGTTGCTGAAAGGTCTATTTGGCAGTGAGGCAGACCACAGCTCTCTACTGCTCTATACTGAGTAAATGAGGTCCCCGAGTCCTCAGAGAGAGAGAGAGAGAGAGAGAGAGCAGGAGAGGGAGAAAGAGAGAGAGAGAGAGGGAGAGCAGGAGAGGGAGAAGGGGGGGGAGGAGAGAGAGAGGAGATGGAGAGAGGGTGAAAGCGGTAGAGATGAGGACAGAAAAAGAAGAAAGAGAGAGGAGGGAGAGAGCAGGAGAGAGAAAAGAGGAGAGAGAGAGAGAGAGCGAGAGGGAGAAGCGGGAAGAAAGACGACAAGAGAGCACAGAGAGAGAGACAGAGACAGAGAGAGACCGAGAGAGGGAGAGAGTATGAGAGAGGGAGAAAGGAGGGAGAGAGGAGAGAGAGAGCAGAGGGGAGAGCGAGTAGAGGAGAGAGAGAGAGAGAGAGAGAGACAGCAGAAGAGAGAGGAGAGAGAGAGAGGACAAGAGAGACAGCAAGAGAGAGAGAAGGGACGCGGGAGGCGCAGAGAGAGAGAGCACGAGGGACAGAGAGAGACAGCAAGGGAGAGAGAGAAAGAGGGGACGGCGAGAGCGAGACAGAGAGACAGCAAGGGAGAGAGAGAGAGGGACGTGAGAGCGAGACAGAGAGACAGCAAGGGAGAGAAAGAGAGAGGGACGGTGAGAGAGAGAGAGGTCATGAGCAGATGAGCAGATGAGCTCCTGCATTTTTCAGCATGTTCTTAAAAAAAGATAGATTTAGAGTTAGATAAACGTGTATTTTTTTGGCAGGGACACATACAGGATGCTACCCTCCACAACATAACCTTCACTTCAAATCAAAACTCCAAACCTACAACCTGATTTTGGACAGAATTACAGAATTACCTGGAAGGCCCAAGCTATACAGCAAATGCTCTGGCAAACAAACTGAAAACACCATCCAACCTGGAACTGAGTGAGGAATGTTTAGTCTGAAGCTATTTTTTACTTTCAAAAGCCAAGAATAAAAATACATTACAACGATAGATTTGACTTTATAAGGACTGAATGCTAAGTTAGGCTACCAAGCTTGCTAGGACAAAGAGATACATCTTCAATTAGCACTGACGTGTCAAGTGAGAGGTGTCAAAGKCCTTTAGCCCAACAATGGCAGGAGAATCAAACCGGCTACCCCAACCAAATGCAGAGGCCTTTGAAGCTGCCTCCCGCTGTTCAGAGGTAATTCAAATACAGTACCCTCTGTATGTATAAAATAATAAGGCACGAAAAGAGTACAAAATGAAGCTAGACCTAGACCAGTCTGCAGCACCCGGCCTCACCCTACTAGAATCTGAAGTCAAATGTCTACTGATGATCTGGTGCTTCTGTCACCAACCAAGGAGGKCCTACAGCAGCACCTAGATCTTCTGCACAGATTCTGCCAGACCTGGGCCCTGACAGTAAATCTCAGTAAGACCAAAATAATGGTGTTCCAAAAAAGGTCCAGTCGCCAGGACCACAAAATACAAAATTCCATCTAGACACCGTTGCGCTAGAGRACACAAAAAACTATACATACCTTGGTCTAAACATCAGCGCCACAGMTAACTTCAACAAAGCTGTGAACGATCTGAGAGACAAGGCAAGAAGGGCCTTCTATGCCATCAAAAGGAACATCAAATTTGACATACCAATTAGGATCTGGCTAAAAATACTTGAATGAGTTATAGAACCCATTGCCCTTTATGGTTGTGAGGTCTGGGGTCCGATCACCAACCAAGAATTCACAAAATGGGACAAACACCAAATTGAGACTGCATGCAGAATTCTGCAAAAATATCCTCTGTGTACAACGTAAAACACCAAATAATGCATGCAAGGCAGAATTAGGCCGATACCCGGTAATTATCAAAATCCAGAAAAGAGCTGTTAAATTCTACAACCACCTAAAAAGGAAGCAATTCCCAAACCTTCCATAACAAAGCCATCACCTACAGAGAGATGAACCTGGAGAAGAGTCCGCTAAGCAAGCTGGTCCTGGGGCTCTGTTCACAAACACAAACAGACTCCACAGAGCCCCAGGACAGCAACACAATTAGATCCAACCAAGTCATGAGAAAACAAAAAGATCATTACTTGACACATTGGAAAGAATTAACAACAAAAAACTGAGCAAACTAGAATGTTATTTGGCCCTAAACAGAGAGTACACAGGGGCAGAATACCTGCCCACTGTGACTGACCCAAACTTAAGAAAAGCTTTGACTATGTACAGACTCAGTGAGCATAGCCTTGCTATTGAGAAAGGCTGCCGTAGGCAGATCTGGCCCTCAAGAGAAGAAAGGCTATGTGCACACTGCCCACAAAATGAGGTGGAAACTGAGCTGCACTTCCTAACCTCCTGCCAAATGTATGACCATATTAGAGACAGATATTTCCCTCAGATTACACAGACCCACAAAGAATTCGAAAACAAACCCAATTTTGATAAACTCCCATATCTATTGTGTGAAATACCACAGTGCGCCATCACAACAGCAAGATGTGTGACCTGTTGCCACAAGAAAAGGGAAACCAGTGAAGAACAAACACCATTGTAAATACAACCCATATTTATGTTGATTTATTTTCCCTTTTGTACTTTAACTATTTGCACATCGTTACAACACTGTATATAGACATAATATAACATTTGAAATGTTTTTATTGTTCTGGAACTTGTGAGTGTAATMTTTAATATAAWWWWWWWMMTYTTGWTTATTTTACTTTTYTTTATCATCTACTTCACTTGCTCTGGCAATGTAAACATATGTTTTCCATGCCAATAAAGCCCCTTAAATTGAATTGAAATTGATATGGAATGAAGGTTTGCGGAAAACAAACACACTAGTAGTGACCAGTCATTAGCTGCACAAGTTAGTCCGCACACCACACACACACACACACCACAACACACACACACACACCACACACACACTACCACACACACACAACACACACACACACCACACACCACACACACGACACACACCACAACACACACACACACCACACACACACACACACACACCAACACCACACACAGCTGATTGTCCATTGTAGATATCATACTGTCCATAAATGGAACCTTGTTCCTCTGTAGAGCAGCTAGTGTTCCATGATAGAATGCTACTGTCCTAAATACGGAATTTGTTCCCTATGTAGACACTGTGTCCATGTAAGATGCATTGAACTGGCCTAAATGAACCTCTTTTGCTATGTAGACAGCTGTGTCCCATGTAGAATGCCATACTGTCCCAAATGTCTGCTCTGAAATTCTACACACATTTCATTCCATTAACACAATTATGCCAAGTTACAAAGCTCATAGGTCCGTTAATAGTAGTGCACTATATAAGGAATAGCTCATATGAGTCCTGGTTAATAGTAGTGCACTATATAAGGAATAGCTCATATGAGTCCTGGTTAATAGTAGTGCACTATATAGGGAATAGTAGTGCACTATATAAGGAATATCTCATATGAGTCCTGGTTAATAGTAGTGCACTATATAGGGAATAGGGTGCCATTTTGGACGGAGCCAAGGTCTTACCTCCCGGGGTTTGAGGTCGTGACCTATAGCCTCTCGATAGTACTCCACGTTCTCTGTCATAAACTCGTCCCCCTCGTGGAACAGCAGGTAGGACTGGGCACACTCCAAGGCCTCCTCAACCATGTTAACTGGAGAGACAGAGAGATAAAAAGACATTATGAAACAGACAGTAGTGTTTTGTTTTGTTCTGTTGTATTGTTTGGCAACGTTGTGAGGTTCTTGTGTCGATAAAGCTTGTTTGAATTGAAAACGGTATTGAATATTGAAATTGACTGGAGACAGAGTGAGAGAAAGTGCACATTATCAGGTAGATATCGATATTACTGTGTTYTGTTGCTTTGGCGACACTGGCTTGTTCCTACTGTGCCAATAAAGCTGAACATTGAAAATGGAATTGAATACTGAAATTGAAAGAAGGGGGTAAGGAGTGAGAGAAAGAGAGCGAGATGAACAAAGAGTGAGAGAGAAAAATGATCAATAGAATTAGGTGTGAGGACCTGTCACCACACRTCAGACTCCCTCCCTGAACTACCCTGTAAGCCTGCATCCCCAATGGCATTCRGTTCCCTATAGAGTGCACTAATGTATATTGATAGTTTTGCTACTTATTCTGCACTGTTGAGGAAGAGTTTTCCCACTCATACAGGTCAGCAGAGACAAAGCCACATGTAACAAAGCCCCCTAGGCCGAGGATGAGATGTGTGTCTGGAGCTTTTGGAAGTCTAGCAGCTGAACATTCCAGAACCATGAGCACACTGGAGCAAGACGCTAGAGCAGTGACAAGCAGTCGGGGGCTGGGTGAGATAGTGGAAACACAGACACGCACCCCCACACACCCCCACTGCTGCTCCAGGCTAGGAGAGAACTGGGACTGGGGAGGATGGCTGGTGGGACTGACTAGGTGTGAGGAGGACGTGCAGTATATCTGCTGTATCTAAAGATTTTACAGCGAGTAGTGACTTGCTAGTAACACACACTGTACACCCCCCCCCCACACACACACACGTGCGCTTTACTAGCTTGTAGAGCAGCTTGGCTCTGAAACCACTTCTTGGAGGGGCAGAGGCAGCGAGTGTTTCTGTGGTCAGCACGTCTCCTCAGGTTCCCCTGGTTCCCGGGTCTTAAACAGCGAGGGGCTTTCAGGCCATAAAAACAACAATGTCACCGCACGGATCATTGAGGAAACAGCTTCCCGCAGAGCAATGAGAGGCTGCTGAGTGAGGAGACTTGTCTTTTTAACAAGCGATTAGAGACTTGATGGATGACTGCACATTCTCTCTCTTTCTCTCAATTTCCATTTTAACAATTTAAAAATGTTTATTGGCATGACATGAAACATTGCAACAATAGACAATAAAACACTTTTTGGAACATTTAAGACACAATTGCTCTTTTTTCTCAATCTGTCTCTCTCTCTTTACCTCTCTCCCCCATGTAAAAGTTAGACATATACTTTAAACTTAAACCCCATACGATCTCAAAGGGTGACAAGGCCTTTGCATTTAAACCGGACTGAAAATCTATCCTTTGCCTCGAAAGTCCAGCCTGCTATAGACTCAGCGTTGACAGTGACTCACTGTCAACAGCATAGAGATCCTATTAAATAACTCATTATATGGTTAACGGCATCTCCCACAGTCTCCAAGTAACATCAACTGTAGAGCCTTGCAGAGCTTTACACGGTATTCACACAGTATTCACACGGTATTCACACGGTATTCCCCCGTTATTCACACAGTATTCACACAGTATTCACACAGATGTGTCCCAAATGGTACCCTGTTCTTTATATAGGGAATAGTGCACTATATAGGGAAGAAGACACAGTAAGTGCCGCTGTTGGGAATGATTCATTGAGCTCTGTTTTTCCTAGAATCCCATGATCCACTTGGTTTATTAGACATATGGTGCAGGGGCATTAGACATGATCTGATGAGCTCATAAGTATTCATCACATCGTATTTTCCCTCCTTCTCTCCGCTGCTGTGCTGTCCTGCCAACCCGTCCCTCCCTCGAACGTCTGATCTACATGCTGTGCTGTCCTGCCAACCCATCTCTCTCTCRCTCTAACGTCTGATCCCCAATCAGRCCAGACTGTCCCAAATGGCCCCCTATTCCCTATTTAGGCACCCTATTTCCCTATGGACTCTGGTCAAAAGTAGTGCACTATACAGTGAATAGGATGCCATTTAGGATAAAGACAAAGGCTGGATGCCTATTATAATATATGCCATTTAGCATATATTATCCAGTTTTTATCCAGAGAGACTTACAGTCATGCGTGCATACATTTTTAGATACGGACACCAGATAATGGATTCATGTTGCTGAATGAGTTTGAGTGGAACAGTGTGTGGTTCCCTACTGAGGTGTGGTCCTGGTCTGTTGGGTGTTGATTGTGTAGGCCTGTACTCACAAAACATCACAGATTAGGAGTGCTGTCCATTCATTCCAATCTAAAAGGCTAAACTGATCCTAGATCAGCACTAACTCGGAGAAGCTTTATGAATACAGTTCCTAGTCTTTCTCCACAGCTCTTTGTGATTTCCTCTCTTTGAGGGCTCTTTCAAAAATGTCTGTGACCGGGCATTTCCCAGCTCTCTGTGTGAGTCATCAGGTGAATACTTATCTAATTAAAGACGGGTGTGGGTGTGTTAGTCAATCAACAAAAGCCTGTACACACGGCAACCCTCCAGGATGAGGGTTGGCCACCCCTGTAGTCTGAACACCACACCCTGTCTGCAAGCAAGGTCAAGTAGGGTGAAGTAAGGTAATACTCATGCTGGTAGTAGGTGAACTTCAGGTAATCGTAATAACCTATATCCCAAATGCCACCCTATTCCCTATATAGTGCACTACTTTAGACCAGGGTCCAAATGGCTCTGGTCAAAAGTAGTGCAATATATAGGGAATAGGGTGCCATTTTGGACGCATTGATAGTCTAGAGTTGCAGTAGGGCAGAGTAAGGTTCAGTAAGGTACAGTAAGGTACAGTAGGGCAGAGTAAGGTACAGTAGGGCAGAGTANCTCGCTGACAGTCTACTCTCTCGCTGATAGTCTACTCTCTCGCTGATAGTCTACTCCCTCGCTGATAGTCTACTCCCTCGCTGATAGTCTACTCCCTCGCTGATAGTCTACTCCCTCGCTGATAGTCTACTCCCTCGCTGACAGTCTACTCTCTCGCTGACAGTCTTACTCTCTCGCTGATAGTCTACTCTCTCATTGATAGTCTGTGTATTGGTTCATTTGATGTCCAGCCCATGTTTGTATTTGTTGCCCTCACACATTGGAGAAAAAAGCCTGATGTTATCAATAAATCATATTTCAATTCTTTAGGAGAGGCAGTATTTTTGATTTCATGATGCTGTGGTGTAACGTTACTGTATCGTTCACTGATGTCAGGCTGGAGGGGCTGGAGGCAGGAGTTCAGTCAGTGGAGAGGACAGGAGCCAATTGGATAGTGGCGATAGTGGTGGTAGTGGTGATAGTGAGGGTGATAGTGATAGTAGTGATGATAGTGGTGGTAATGGTGATAGTGAGGGTGATAGTGATAGTAGTATTGGTAGTGGTGATGGTGATAGTGATGGTAGTGGTGATAGTGTGGGTGATAATGATGGTAGTGGTGATAGTGAGGGTGATAGTGATAGTAGTCGTGATGGTAGTGGTGGTGGTGATAGTGATGGTAGTGGTGGTAGTGATAATAGTGGTGATAGTCATGGTAGTGGTGATAATGATGATAGTGGTTGTGATAGTGATGATAGTACTGTATTATGAAGCCAAGATCAATGATAAAAAGTTTGAAGTACTGTAAATTAATTTATGAGCAGATTAACTCCTTCTTTCATTGAATGAGATGGTTTATTCATCACAAAAACATTTGACGTTGGCAATTATTTTAATGATTACTTTATTGGCAAAGTGGGTAAATTTAGGCACAAATTGCCAACATGAGCCATCGTACTCATGTATAAAAAAACGAATAATGAAAGAAAAGCATTGTTAGTTAGAATGTTGTAAAGTTATTGTGGGAGAGGTGGAAAAATGATTGTTATCGATCAATAATGACAAACCTCCTGGCATTGACAACTTAGATGGAAAGCTACTGAGGATGGTAGCTGACTCCATAGCCACTCCTATCTGTCATATCTTTAATCTGAGCCTAGAGGAAAGTCTTTGTCCACAGGCCTGGAGGGAAGCCAAAGTAATTCCGCTACCCAAGAGTGGTAAAGTGGCCTTTACTGGTTCTAACAGCAGACCTATCAGCTTGCCGCCTATCAGCTTAGCAAACTGTTGGAAAAAATTGTGTTTGAGCAAATATAATGCTATTTCCCTGTAAACAAATTTACAACAGACGTTCAGCATGCTTATAGAGAAGGGCACTCAACATGTACTGCACTGACACAAATGACTAATGATTGGTTGAAAGAAATGAATAAGAAGAAGATTGTGGGAGCTGTACTGTTAGATTTCAGTGCAGCCTTTGATATTATTGATCATAACCGGTTGTTGAGAAAACCTATGTGTTATGGCTTTTCAACCTCTGCCATATCGTGGATTCAGAGCTAACTATCTAATAGAACTCAAAGGGTTTTCTTTAATGGAAGCTTCTCTAATGTCAAACGTGCAAAGTGTGGTGTACCACAGGGCAGCTATCTAGGCCCTCTTCTCTTAGTTTTTACCAATGATCTGACACTGGCATTAAACAAAGACTGCGTGTCCATGTATGCTGATGATTCAACCATATACGCATCAGCAACCACAGCTAATGAAGTCACTGAAACCCTTAACAAAGAGTTGCAGTCTGTTTTGGAATGGGTGGCCAGTAATAAACTGTTCCTGAACATCTCTAAAACTAAGAGCATTGTATTTGGTACAAATCATTCCCTAAATTTTAGACCTCTGAAGCTGAATCTGGTAATGAATGATGTGGCTGTTGAACAAGTTGAGGAGACTAAATTACTTGGTGTTACCTTAGTTTGTAAATTGTCATGGTCAAAACATATAGATTAAATTGTTGTAAAGATGGGGAGAGGTCTGGCCGTAACAAAGAGATGCTCTGCTTTTTTGACACCACACAAAGCAAGTCCTGCAGGCTCTAGTTTTGTCTTATCTTGATTATTGTCCAGTCATATGGTCAAGTGCTGCAAAGAAAGACCTAGTTAAGCTGCAGCTGGTCCAGAACAGAGCGGCACGTTTTGCTCTTCATTGTAATCAGAAGGTTAATATTAATACTATGCATGCCAGTCTCTCTTGGCTAAGTTGAGTTGAGGAAAGACTGACTGCATCACTTCTTGTTTTTCTAAGAAACATGTGTTGAAAATTCAAATTTGTTTGCATAGTCAACTTACACACAGCAGTGAAGACACACATATCCCTGTGGCGTTAGGCTAGGCTATGCTAGTCAGCTTTTTTGATGGGGGGGATCCCGGATTCGGGTTTGTGACTCGTTAGAGGTTAACCCACCAGACATGCCACCAGGGGTCTTTTCATAGTCCCCAGGTCCAGAACAAATTCAAGAAAATGTACAGTATTATACAGAGCCATGAGTGCCTGGATCTCTGTTCCATCTCATATTGCTCAAGTGAACCATGTGACCTACTTGTTGTGTGTATGTACTGACATGTATGTGCAACTGATAGATGCACACACACACACTTCATGTCAATGTTTTTAAATGTATGTCAATTTTAAAGTATTTTGTCTGTAAATGTGTCGATAGGAACTGGTTCAGAGCAGAGGGGAATCCTACAAAGCAGGTTTAAAGGAGTTTGGTCAACTGAGTTCAACTTGGGATAACCAGGGGCAGGCTAACTCACGACTAACTCCACTTATCCTGAATTAAATGACTAAGCTGCGAGTTGAGGACCAATGAAATCAGATTCCTTCCCTCTTGCAAAGATTGTGTCATCATCCACTTCATTTGAGGAAGACAACTGACTAAATATTTTATTAATCAAATGGGTTTTTCTGTGTAAAAAAAATGGAATGTTAAAATATATCACATTACACATTTAGTAATGACAGAATGCATTTTAAATTTCACTCAAAAGTAACACATTTGATTGAATAAAATGATAAAAAAATATTAATCGAGTGAGGAACAAAAAGGTGCTTGCGCATTGATAAGCACACCAACGGTAAGTAATAAAATAAAGACAGCACTTCTAAAAAACCTATTTCACACCACAGCCTGTTGAATTTGGAAGATAACTTTTCTTTCATTTTGATTTTGGCACCAATGGAAAATGTGCCACTGACTCGCCCATGGATGGATGTTTCAGCATTGTCTCAATGAAGAGTTCTGACTCTCTCATGGATGGATGTTTCAGCATTGTCTCAATGAAGAGTTCTGACTCGCCCATGGACTGATGTTTCAGCATTGTCTCAATGAAGAGTTTCAACTGACATTATAAGCGTGCTCATTGGTTCGCCTGTCACTCCGCGCATTGGCACTGCTCTCTTTCTCAGCACGCTAAATTGACAGAGAATTTGGGTACAAGATTTTTTGACCTAGACTATGGTTGCGTACATTCCCATTGCCACCATGCACACTCTCTCGTTACCACCTGTCAGACCTATGGTCTAGAAGGGTTCGCTAGCAAGGAGGACGGAGATTACAATATTAACCGTCCCTAAAGTCGGATGGAAGGCTGAATAATGGAATTGTGTGAACATATTTTTTGTTGTGGCCGCTATGTTACAAGCACAGCCTAATGACACGCTACCTACGCTGTTTGTCCTCAACATGCATAAGTCCCATCGTTACCCTCTGCCCGAACTCTCGAAATCAGGTAAGCTTAACGGTTCCTTGAATGGTGTCTGTGGGTACTGGCCAGTGGCACAAAACCTCGAATACATCACAAGTGCTTTTCGTTTTTACGGCTCGAAAGTTGTTACGTGGCGGTACATACTTAGGAGGAGCAAATACTGCTAATTCACCTAATTTCGTCACACGCCTTTCAGTTTGTTCATTTGTCTTGTTTGGTTGTTGGGGTCACTGAACGAGGACCCTAAAACACTGATATCCAGCCTGTTTTTGTGTGTTTGGCGGCTCAGTTAGAGAACTGGACAGCAACTTTTGAATCATCAGGATACTTTTTTGTGGTGCCTTGGAAGTGCCTTACTGGGACATATCTCGAATTTGTTTTCGTTGGCATGGGGTGTGTTGGGGATCACATGGTAGGACAAAATCTGGAATCAGGTGTTTTTGTGGGCCTCTAGCTGGGGTCACATATAGGAGGACAAATGAATGATCAGCGTGGTTTTGGGTGTTGCAAGATCAGTGTTTTGGTTGGCTTCCACACTGGAGGACCAAACTGGAATCAGTGTGTTTGTGGTGTTCTGGGAATCATCGGTACGGACAAACTCGAATCGTGTGTTTTTGCTGAGTGTTTGGGGTCACTGGCGGACACTGAACATGTTGGTGTGACTGACACGCCGTCAATACATGGTGGTTTTGTGGTTGTTGGGGGTCACTGGAAGGACAAACTGGAATCAGGTTGGTTTTCTGGGGTGTTGGGGTCACTGGAGGACAAACTGAATCAGGTGGTTTTGGGGTTACTGGAGGACCGTAGTTGGGATACACTGGTCTAAGATAGTTAAGGAGCACGTCATACAGATCCCATGAGGCTATGCATGTGCAGTCGTACACACACATACACACACGGCTAACACAGTATCCCACCACAAACACACACCATTCACTAAGGAGGAATGCGTGAAGTACACATTACACTCCGTCTGTGTTGTTTATAACAATTCATATGTTACCTTGAAACACCCTCTGGACTAGCAATTAGATTTTCCTGCACTCATCTCCACCCTTTTAGAGTTCTTTTCAACATGTTCAGTGGTCTGTTGGATCACTTAGCCAAAGAGTAACTTGTGGCTATAACACTGTTTTGAAACGACAATACCAGGATATTACACAGGAAAGGCCAAGAACCACAATATGTTTCAGGAGTCATTGGTGTATCAAGTCTTGCATGACATTTTCTTTGAGCGGCCAACAGAGATGAAGGGAGGTACCTTCAAAATGAGCTCTGCCATAAAGCAGTCCAGGTGGAAAAATCATTTATCTGATAAAAGGATCCTCGAGGAGGTAATTTACGGTAAGTAGCTCTCCTTGAAAATGAATGGCACAACCACATGAGATATGGCGTAYGGATAAATTGCTGTTAAATAGTTTACCGGTACTCCCTTCAAAATGAAATAGCAGTCCATTTATTTGAACATTCATGTTGTTTTGACCTCATAATATGAAAAAATGTAACAATTTCCAAAGCAAGGGAGTAGTTTGTCAAATCAATCAASATTCTGTTTGCAAGAATGTCTCAGCTAATTCTTCTTAATCTGAGCAAATGTTGACCCAACCATGGCAGCCATCTCAAACTTCACCTCATTCAAATATGTTGTAATCTATGACTAATCTTAAACACTAAAAGTGTGACATCAAAAACAAGTCAGTACTTCATTTCTAGAGTTGGGAGAAAAGTCATGATAAAAATAAAATAAAAAGTCTGTACGCCATATCAAAACACTTCACCAAGAGAAGTTTCTCATCCTACATTAAAGCTACACTTCCATAACATGATAAGTTGCTGTTTTAACTCAAGGCTGTGTTTCTCTGAGGGGGAGAATTACATTTTGCACCAGGGGCTTGTAAACAATGTTAACCACSGCTGGAAGAAGAGAGCTCTGTTTTGAGTCCAGCTTCACCCCTTCTCTTAGCTGTAAAACATAAACATCAACTACTAAAGCAGACGCTTTCAAGTCATTTKAAATGTACAAAATAACTGTAGAAATTCTAATGTATCTATATGTATAGACTATTGACTTCAAAATGAAAGCTAGACAGTCAGGGMTATCAAAAATGCCAAAAGTGATGAATAGAGGACAAATTTGGGCAAATTTTGACGGCGAGGCAATATAACCAATTTTAAGTGGGGCCCTCTGGACCTCGGTAAAGACCAAATATGGCCTGCGAGGCAAAATGAGTTTGACACCTCTGACCTAAGGTGTTCTGGTCTGGCACTGTGGAGCCACACTCAGCACACAGAACAAGCAGCTCACATCCATACAATGCAGAAACTGAGGCCAAAACAGACACTTTGATAAAGGCCCTTTCGCTCCTGTGATCAGAACTACACTGCTGATCTATACAGACAGAACTTTGAAAAACTTAATGCCATTGGCATGAAAGTGTGCAAACAATCTCATCTTTCTTAGCTCTTATGTGTTACTCAATGGATTATTTTTCATTGCTTTCACAATGAGTTTGTGCTTGTTATAAGATTCAGTAAATCACCAGCAAATTTGTTGGCAATATGGTATACCAGTATATTCATGGGCCAGTATAAATTTTATGGAGAGTAGCCCAGTGCACTCTCGGTACATACATTCCTAAACACATATTGTAAGGGAATTTTGGGAGAAACTTGATTAAACTATGATATTATTAAAATGTATAGATAATGGCATTAAAATTATATTGAATGTATCCACTTTTAGATTTAGTTATTAAAAAAAAATCTGAAGAAGCTGTTTCCCTCAAAAGCTGGTGAAAATACTTTTTTTTTGTTTATTGCTGTAGTCATGCCATTCCAGTTCAACAATACCCACAAATGTTCTATGTTTGGTACTAGTGAAACATGTTCCATAGTTTCTTAATACGTCCAAAGCATTACACGGAACCCAAACCGACTCGTGCCATGCCGCCATCGGCGCTATCGTGCATAAAATGTATTTTGTCCCCCTACAAACAAACGCGATCCAAGACACGCAGGTTTAAAATATCAAAACAACTCTGAACCAATACGATTAATTTGGACAGGTCAAAAAAGCATAAACATGTATGGCAATTTAGCTAGTACTTCTCTTGCTAGCTAATTATGTCCTATTTAGGCTAGCTTGCTGTCAGCCTAATTTGTCCTGGGATTATAAAACATTGAGTTGTTATTTTACTCTAAATCACAAGGTTCCTCTACTCCGACAATTAATCCACACAAAACGGCCAACGAATCTTCAGTCATCTCTCCTCCTTCCGGCTTTTTCATCTTTGAAACGTTATATGTGATTGGCATCTAGAACTTTTCATGTATTACCACGACGACCGGCAAAACAGTTCGTCTTTCAATCACCATGTGGGTATAACCAATTGAGTAGATGGCACCCTTGGGTACCTGCTTCTATAAACCAATGAGAGATGGGAGAGCAGGACGTCAGCTATCTGCGTCCAAGAAATAGAAAGAGTTCATTTAAGCCCTTGGCATCGCAGACGCTCGTTGGCGCAATAATTGAATAACATGGATTTAAAATTTTATTGCGACGCTCGCGCACGCGAACATGTCTGTCAGCAAGTTAATACTTGTGAGTAAAGCGTGTTGTATGGACACTTATTTGGAGAACTGTATTGAAATGGGAATTATAGAGTACAGATAAGCTTTTGATTTCAATTGAATCAGATTCTATTTGATATTAGAGACAATGTCATTAATAGTTCTACCACTAGAGGTCACTTACTCCTTTCAGCGATATTCTGAGTCCATCGAGTGAGACCACAGTATCCAACGTTTCATTGGGGGAAGAGGAAAAAAATAGTGAATTATTTAATCATACACATAAAGCTAGGTCCAGTGTATTATAGTATTCACCACTCAATGTCACAATTCTTACATTTTATTAAGCTAAGATATATTAGAGCTATGTTAGCTCTGGGAAGAGCATCCAAGAGTGGAACAGGGGTTGTTCAACGGTCATTGCAAGCCTTGGCCTAGATTAATCATGCCAAACCCGATGAACAGAAAATGTTCAGTGTGCATACTCACAGCACCATACAGCCTGTTGCAGCCTTCAATGTCGTTCTTGCTCATCTGGGGGCCTCGCCGAAAACACATTGTTTTGGATGGCATCCATGTGGGCGTTGTTCTTGGAGAAGGCATACCTAACCACACAAGATCACAAAGCAAACACAATTTAGACCTACTCAACAATGTCCACTGCTGAAGCTACAGTTATATCTTGGCCTTAATGAAAGGACACTGAGGAAGGTATGGGACGTCTTAAATAAAAAACGATATGTGCACACTGGACTTCCTTTTCTCCTGCTCCTGATTCCTGCACCTCCCCCTTTAAGGATGCTCTTAACACCTTGTCAGGTTGGCGATCTTGTGTAAGTGGTACTTCATGTTCATAGAGCTGATAGCTGTGTTTCCACCCCACTTTATGAGCAAGATCAATCAAGGTTACAATATAAAATAGAAATGAACAACAATAGATAACGAAAGAACAACTCTATATCCTATAGATACTCAAACAGCCTCATAAAACAAAAAAAGCAGGCTTGCTGAACAAGTATACGCAGGCCCCAAAAATATTACAATTTAACAAAAATCCAGTCTTTTGTTAGAATTAGCCGTTAGAGATAGAGGCGGTTCTTATCATGTAAAGTGAAGTCAATTAAATGGAAACAGGAGAAATGCATGGTATCGACCATCAATTATGTTCTCCCATAACATGCGATGTTTGTCAAGGTCGCTGCGGTCTGCCTCGTGGTTAAAAGCCCAGGCATGGAAGCTCATGCTGGACGGTGCTGTGGGTACAGGCAGCCCTGGACGGCAAGGACACAGTCTGGGTGTACCCTGACGGCCAACATAGGAGTAGCATCTTGGGAGAAGAGCAGAGGGTCAAGTGCACCAATCCAATGCCAGAAGTAGGCCTACCCTAATCATCTAGGTCATTGAGGTTTAAGAAACGCTCAGCGGATAATGTTTATAAGAATAAAATGGTGGGATCACCTGACAGTGCAGCGTTTGCTCAAAAAACCAAATATGCATGGATATGATCTCAAAGAAATTCAACTACGTATGTTTGATGGATATTCGAATTGTTTAATCATGTTATGGAAATTTAGGCTCAACCCGCTGCGAGACTCAATGCTGAGGTAGTCCCTCTCGCTTCTGGCACGGAAAAGCGGACGCAGTGGTTCGCGAAGGAGCAAGAAACCACGCTGGTGATGACTATCTCACGAGATGCTGTTCATAGAGATCAAATTAAACAACAAGAGATAGGGAAAATGATGTAGTGAAATGATTGTATTGCTTGTACAATATCTCAACATACAAAAGCAACATTTACAGAAGTGTTGCATGACCATAGGCCTCCAGATTCTTCCATCACTGTACTTTTGCCACAGACCACCGGGGCGGTGCAGGGTTTAGCATTCTTCCAGAGGCATGGCAATCACCCATCAGAGTAGCTCATCGCCTCGCGGCTTGGGTAAAGACATGCCGAGAACAGGTACTCTGGGTGCTAGTCCCAAATAATTAATCTGCATTCTCTTTATTCCTTGAGCATTGAACCAACTTACTGAGTCTCTGTCGGCTCTGCAGCAGCTCACCAACAGAAGCTAGTAGAGTGTCTTCTCCACAACATTCTTCTGTGAAGAAAGAACATAGAGCTGTTAAGTCTGCTTAAATCATGGACATGACATTTTTGTATTATTAATGCTTGGTAATGTAAATACATATTAAAGTAACAGTAAGTATATGAACTCATTGAAGAAGCCACAATACATGAATATACATTTGAAGCTCAAAAGTATTGGGACATGACACATTTTTTCTTGTTTTGGCTCTGTACTCCAGCATTTGGATTTGAAATGATACCATGACTATGAGGTTAAAGTGCAGACTGTCACTTTCATGAGGTATTTTCACCATGTCACAAAGAGTATATCCCCCAGACATGCTAACGTCTCACCATTACAAATAACGGAGCCTAGCATTTTGGGGGGTTATATATTTTGTGCGGTCTAACTTTCGTGACTCATCATTATTACACGATCATTCAGGATATCTTAATCAGCGGATCACTACATTAATGTATAAAGTGTTTAGAAACAATTTATGTTATACAATAAAGTGACTCCAAAATACACAATACATTATTTACCATTAATTTCTATTGGCACAAAAAAATCTAAACACAACAAAACAACAGCAAATGCATGCAAACAAATGTGTTAGAGTCACACGCTTTCAAGTGTGTGTCTAAATATGGACCCAAATACTTATAATACACATAATAGACTTGGACAAAAAAAGTGCTGTAATTTCTAACGGTTCTCCCATATGAATGAAAACTACCCTCAAATTAAAGCGGACAATATCCCACGCTAACCTCACTTAGACATGTATTAATTCAAATTCAAAAAGCTGGAGATATAGCCAAAACTTAATACCATTGGAGCATTATTGCATGTAATATTTTTAAGTCCCAATGTTACTGGGGCCAATTAGTCCTAGTGTTACTTAATAGCGTTACTGTGCGATTGAGTTGGGAGCAAAGCAGCGATCTTATGCAGAGGTAGCTTCGTATCCTGTTCCCACTCAACCTCAGTCCAGTTGCCTCAACCCAGCAGAGGACCACCAGCATTCAGGGCAGGAACCCACCAGGAAACTCAACACAAACATTGGCCAAGCAAAGACTGTAGGTAAATACAACCATATAGGGACATCCTAAAACCAGCCATATAGTCATTAAGCTCACACACCATACAGTATAACACTGAGCACGTGCTTCACCTTAGAGCCTCCGAGAAGAATGGGTCAAATGGAATAGTAGCTCGTTTTATTTCTCTGCTCAGAAATACAGCTAGATATAATAACAGACCACAAAATAAGGTGAATATGGCACAAATATATGCTGAAGTAAGGAAATGTCACTATTGAGGTCAAGGTTGCGCACGTCATGTGGAAATTCGCAGGAACTCCTTGAAACGTGTGTGAAACATACATAGTGTGAGGTGTGCATGTAAACATTTTGTACCATGACATCATATCATGGCTAAATATGGTTGACCTGAGGTGTTCCAACACGTGTGCCCTTCTCTGTGTGTCGATCTACCTTTATCAGATGCTATAAGTAATTCAATTAATGAAGCCTCTTATTTAAAAAGTTAGAATTTTTCTGTCTCTTTCATCGCATTTTTCATATCAGAAAAGTAGCTATACATTGAGGTGTTGACAGTGCTGTTAAAGTGCTAACAAAAAAATATTTTTGTAAATTTTCCTCTCATTGAAACAGAAATAAAAAATAAATCTAATACACAGTGACAATCTCAAAAGGCCTCTAAAAATTACTTTTTTTACAGCTGAGTAATTTAGCAGACGCTCTTATCCAAAGCAAGTTACAGAAGTGATGAATACGTTTTCGTCGCAATGGTCCCCTTGGAATCCAACCCACAACCCTTAGTTCAAGTGGCAGAAAAACCAACTAGCACAATAACATAGTGTGAAATCTTCTCATGAATATCTGCTTGCTCCGAAATTCTTTGTTGGCAGCCAAGCAGAACTCATTACCTGTCAGTGGTTTCTCATTCAACATAGATTATACATTACCTTGTGCAAGAGCTCCAGAAAGAGGCAGAATGTTGCAGAATCAGAATGGTTATTAAAAGTATGGATGGGGCTGAAAGTAGCCTAATATTTCTCCTTACGTTGTGGTTTATAGACTCACTCTATCTCTATGTGCCGGTTTAGTCATTAATGGTTGCCAACAAGACAGACTGGATAAGATTTTGAAGGTTGCCTTAAATTGGAACTTAAATTAAAATGTAAGGTTTCCAGCAAGGTCCTAAAAAGGGCAAAACGACACAATTATCCAAGTTTTTAAGAAATTGACCTAAAAATGATTTTTTTTTTTTAACACTTTACAATAAGATCTCCATTATAAAGGTTATCAAGGTTTGGAAGTTCCTTTGATTAACGGTTATTAATCTTTGTTAAAATGCATTATAAACATTAATAAATGGGTTATTAAATGCGTTATAAATTGCGTCAAATAGTGCGAAAGCCAAATAGTGAGCCACTATTTACCTCCAGCTATAATCATTTATGAAATACCACTTACAAATGCGTATTAATATTAACCCTTGTTGAATCATCATGCAACCTTGTTTTTTAATGTTGCACAGTTAAACAAAGTAATTTTCTCACTTTGTGTGTGATGAATGTTGCTCCCAGAACAGAAATGTTGTGTTAAGACCAATGGTCAAACTCCCATGATGTTTTGTCTGTGCCTCACGTTTTTGAAACTGCATGGGACACTATTTATTCCTCATGAATGAAGCTTCAGCGAAGATTCAACCATATTATCGGTTGGTCGCTGGTTTCAGAAGAAATTCCCCAATTTGTGAGCTCTGCCCATCGTTTGAAACACCCTGAAATAAAAGATGAAATCATGAACGTGCCCAAAAGTTGTTTCGACACTGACCATCATGTGTTTTAAATAAAGTTACATTAAAAAATAAAAATGTGAACAGTGTGTCTTTGATTGAAAATGGAGAGACAGTGTGCAGACACGAGGCCAGACAGAAGAGTTTGTGCAAAAGAGAAACTACTCTGAGCTAGCTAGAAATTTTAAGCTAGCTACTAGCATTAGGTTGAAACCTACAACGTCTTTTTGAATATAGAAATTCTGCTAACATTTTAGCCATGAGAAATCTTTGACCCCCGCGGGCCCTCGGCCACCCAAGGGACACACAACACTCCCCCCATTTCTTGTTTTTTTTTGTTGTGTGTTTTTTTTTTTGTTTTGTTATATAGTGAGCTAGCTAAGTAGATTTCACGTTTATGGCTAGGAGCTTCGCTAGCTAACATCCAACATACAGAATTTCCATGCGATTGTTTATCTAGTTTTTTGGGATTAGCACACTAGCTAGCTAGTATCTAACCCTTTGAACTCAGTACTGTCTAAGTAGGTAAGATGGTAAAATTAGCTAGCTGGCAATCTTTGTCAGGCACACTAGCTTGAGCTTGAGATTTTTGAGGTCAGTTCGTTTTGGTTCGGAGTATTACAAAAGAATCACGGTTTTTTCGATTTAGGGTTCGATTTATTTTTAGACATTTAATCACTATGCATTATGTGTGTTGAATGCTGAAACAACACTGCAATCAAACAATTAATACAAGTCCCATGATGGGTAGTGACTGCCCATTACTGTATCACCATAATTGTATTCACATACTTTAGTTGTTTATTTCATTACTTATAATTCATTCCAAGTCATTCTCATCTCTATAGAGCTGCTGCTTATGGCTGCTGGACAAAATCACTATTTTAGTAGTTTCTTTCAAAGTAAATAAGGCATACCTTATCAGAAAGTATTCAGACCCCTTGACTTATTCCACCATTTTTGTTACAGTTAAAGCCTTTAATTAAAATGATTAAATAAATACAAATCCTCAGGCAATCTTACAATAATACACGATAATGACAATAGCGAAAAACAGGTTTTTAGGAAATGTATCCAGACCCTTTGTTGTGAGACTCAAAATAGCTCAGGTGCATCCTGTTTCCATTGATCATCCTTGAGATTGTTTCTACAACTTTGATTGGGAGTCCACTGTTAAATTCACATTGATTTGGACATGATTTGAAAGCACACACCTGTCTGATTTAAAGTTCCCATAAGTCTACAGTGCATGTCATACAAAACACCCACATGAGGGTCGAAGGAGATTGTACTTAGAGCTCTCGAGGACAGGATGTGTCGAGCAACAGATCTGGGGAAAGGTACCAAATTATTTCGGCAACACTGCAAGTCCCCACGAGCACATGGCCTCATCATATTAAATGAAAGAATTTGCGGACCACCCAAGACTCTTTCCTACGAGCTGCCGGCCCAGCCAAACTGAGCCAATCGATGGAGAAGGCCTTGGTCAGGGGATGACCAAGAAACCCATTGATCACTCTGACAGAGCCCAGAGCTTCCTCTGTGGAGATGGGAGAACCTTCCATAAGTAACAACCATCCTGCAGCACTCCACCTATCAGCCTTTATGGTAGTGGCCAGACGAGAGCCACGCCTCAGACAAATGCACTGACGCCCGCTTGGAGTTGCCAAAAAAAGGCACCTAATGACTCACTCTCAGATCCAACTGTCTTGGCATGCACGAAACTCTAGGGTGATTTTTTTGGTTGATTGAAGTCAAGAATTTAACTCTTTTCGTGCGCTAGTTATCATGGTCCCAAGCTTCAGCTAAGAGGTTCTTCTCCACATGTCTCATTTTTCACTCCATCCCTCTGGAAATGGCGGTCCACCCTGACATCATCTCACTTATCTTCCTCTACTCATCTCCCCTTTTTGATTCTCTATTTCTCCCATAATCCTACATTTCCCTTTTTATCCTTAAACCCCTAACTCTCGCCCTCGTAATTCGCTTAATTCATCAGAAACCACCTTCTGCCTTCCTTCCCCTCTCTCTTTCTGTACAACACACAAGACTTTTCTCGAATCCCCACTCTCTCATCCAAATCCTCCAACTTCGCGACCTGGCAATCTCATCTCTCTTCCCAACAACGTTTCATCCTCCCTCTCTCCCCATTCGCCAAACCTCTCCCCTTTCTCCCCCACAGAAAGGTTCAGGCAACTTCCGTCCCCAAGCAGGTGGCGGATGAACAGCCTAGCGATAAACTATGACCAAACTATGCAAAACAGGAACTAGAATGTGATGACGAAGGCAAAATGATTCATGTGATATACTCCAAGAGAGGACAAGTCCATCCCAGAGTACCAAAACCCAGGGCCGAGGACCTTCAGGAATATCAGAGACCAATCTGACCAGGTCGCCGATAACCAGGTCGTGAGGAGTGAAGCGTGCCAATGATTCCTGTGACGCTTACGAAGCCCTCTAAAAGATGAGGGAGGTAAAGGCAATAAATAGGGCCAGTGAGTGAAAATAATTGCAATTTAGCGATTAACACTGGAGTGATAGAACTGGAGGATAGATGTTGCAGAAGATTTAATGTCAATAGAAGATACTGGGTGCAAAGGCAGCAAAAAAAAAAATAACAAGTATGGGGATGAGTAGTGATGGGCTATTACAGATTGGCTAGACATTGGGGCAGTTGATCTGTGAGCGGCTCTGACAGCTTGCGCTTAAAGTTTTAGTGAGGGAGATTATTGAGGCTCCCAGCTTTAACAGTGATTTTTGAAGGTGTCGTTTCACAAAGGCCAAAAAATTAGCAGGCAAAGAACGGGACCAGCGGACTAGGTACATACCAGGGCGTCACCAAGTACAACTAGGATCTTGGTGCTACTGATGTCAATGCATTTCAAGTGGGCGAGGTGTCGGTATAACACCTCCTTTGTAGTGTCTTGAACACTCATGTTAGGGATCGTACACAAGCCGACAGCAATCCCGAAGATACTGAGCGGTCGCTTGATAACACCTATAAAATGTATAGTGTGTCTAACACCTATTTGTCAGGCGGTGCCCGTCGATAACTCCTATGACGGATGTAGGGTGTCTACAACCTGTTCCTACTGGTCATTTGTATATTATGTATGGGGTTCCGGACCACTGAATGTAGACACGCATGAGCAGGTAGGAGAAGTGTATGATAGACAGTCGAGTGTAGTGTGCCTTACCGTAATGACACAGCAAGATACGTAGTAGTGTCTATAAAAACGTCTATATGTAGTTTATAACACCAGTGGAACCTTGCAGGTGAGATCTACAATTTGGGGGTAGGGTCTATAAATAACCTGGTATATGTAGGCACGCTATGTTGTGTCTTATACACCTATGTTATTCATATTGGTCTTCACGTTTTGTTTAAATATACTTTTATTTTACATTTTGTTTTACTTGAAATCAGAGTGGTTGCATTTGTTGGCTCTTGAAAGATTTCAACTCTTGTACTCTCTGGCATGCTAGGTGACTCACTCAGTTTGTTGACATGAATTAGACATACATGAATATGTAGTATGTGGTGTATAGACATACATGGAATATGTGTTGTGATGGA
>NC_036866.1:2848874-2851168 GCF_002910315.2 Salvelinus sp. IW2-2015 | reverse complement strand
ACTGAGTGAGTCACCTAGCATCAGAGTACAAGAGTTGAAATCTTTCAGAGCCAACAAATGCAAACTCCGATTTCAGTAAAACAATATGTAAAAATAAAAGTATATTAAACAAAACGTGAGACAATATGAATAACATAGGTGTATAAGACACAACATAGATGCTACATATAGGTATTATAGACCCTACATAGATACTGCATAGGTGTTATAGAAACTACATAGGTTTTATAGACACTACACATATGTGTTATAGACACTACAGATGTTACACACTTCATCTAGGTGTTATAGACCCTACATATATACTACATAGGAGGTGTTAGACACTACACATAGGAGTTATAGACCCTACATAGGTGTTAGACACTACATATAGGTGTTATAGACCCTACATAGGATGTGTTCTAGACCCTACATAGGTGTTCAAGACACTACAAAGGAGGTGTTATAGACACTAGAATGATGAAACATAGCACAAGATAGTGACTGACCTGAGACCAGTTGGTAGAGGCTGTAGCGGTAGAGGACATGGTCCTGCTCCTCGAACCTCTGGGGCCCCTGGCAGAGGGCCCGACACTCCATGTCAGCCCTGTAGTACTCCTGGAGGGCCTCCTCGAACAGGGAGATGGCCTCCTCATAGTTTGCATTGTCATACAGCTTCACCCCCGCTGAGAAGGACCTCTGTGGGGAGAAAAGGGGAGAGTGGAATGGGGAGAGAGGGAGGGATGAAGGGTGGGAAGAGAGAGAGAGAGAGGGGTAGAGTGTGGGAAGAGAGAGAGAGGGGAAGAGAGAAGGTTGAGAATAGGATAGAGGGGGAGAGAGGTAGGAAGAAGAGGATTTGGGAGGAGGACAAAGGGGGAGAGATAGAGAGGATAAGTGAGGGGAGCATTGGGGAGAAAAAGAGGAGGAAGAATTTAGCTGAGCTTGGGACCATGATAACTATACACACAGAGTTGCAGCCAAGACAGTTACTGTGAGCTACTCAATACAAGTTGCATCTGCCTGCTACATGACGAAAACATAAGAGTAAACCTGTGTAGTGTAGTCTGTATGTGGCGACAGACAGGCAGTCAGACACCACCGAGTGATACAATGAATAAGAACAGTGTGTGTGAGCATTGACACAGCCCTCCACAGAATGACAACAGTGTNTGTGAGCATTGACACAGCCCTCCACAGAATGAGAACAGTGTGTGTGAGCATTGACACAGCCCTCCACAGAATGACAACAGTGTGTGTGAGCARTGACACAYCCCTCCACAGCCAGACCTTTATTGGCTTCCGTGCTCTCCGCAAGCAGAGGTCAATGGCCTAAACTTATCTCCTCTCATTAAACTGTAGTGACCACTGTCATCCTAAAGACATGAAAATATATCCACAAAATAACTATTTAGACAAAGAAAGCAGCCACATAAAGTTGAATTTAGAACGGCAAAAGAGAGAAAAGAAGCAGGAAAACAATGTTAAAAACAGCCCTTGGTTCAGCTAACGCTAACGCTAACGCTAACCGGCACGGACTATTATGAACTGTACTGTAGGCAGGATTCATACGGTATTCAATGCAATACGAAGACCTGACAACACCATCACGTTCAACTCCAAGACTGTATACCAAATTATATTTGTCAGAAAGAGGCAAGAGGGTTTAAGAGAGAGCACCCTGCCTGGTCCTGCCAAAGCAACGGTAAGGCAAGCACTGGGTGCTCTGAGGAGCCTCTGTATCAGGGCCTGTTCCAATAGCATCAAAATGCATCCTTTCTCCCTTTAGGTAATTACTGACCCATAAGTGATTGGATAAGTAAAAGCATGGTTCCMTAGCAAACTATTGCCAATCCAACCATTTCAGATTAGTGATTAGCAAATCAGGGAAAATAGAATAGAAGGATGTCGTTTACAGGTATTGGAACAAGGCCTGAATTTGTTAAATAATCAAAAAGGCCCTCAGTAAACTCCATGGATCAGTGACAGTCTGAAGAACATTGACAGTTGTTTTTTTCAGGAACTGACATGGACTCAGGGGAGGTTTCCCAGACATAGATTAAGCCTAGTCCTGGATTCAAAATCATTCTCAAAAGAAAAACTCAATTGAAAGTACTTCATGGTCCAGGACTAGGCTTAATCTGAGTCTGGAAAACCGACACAAAAAGGTTCCTATTCAACACTCTCACCTGATGTGGCCGTGCCTCTCTGTCCACAAAGTGGTCCAGGTTGGTGCCCTCCAGAGCCTTGTATTGCTCCAGGTTCTGATCCATCTCCACGCTCTCCGGGTTTGCCTGGAAATAGGTGTGGGCCGC
>NC_036866.1:2840726-2842759 GCF_002910315.2 Salvelinus sp. IW2-2015 | reverse complement strand
CCACCCTCGAAGCAGCGTTACCCATGCAGAGCAAGGGGAACAACCACTTCAAGTCTCAGAGCGAGTGACGTTTGAAACGCTATTAGCGCGCACCCCGCTAACTAGCTAGCCATTTCACATCGGTTACACCAGCCTAATCTCGGGAGTTGATAGGCTTGAAGTCATAAACAGCTCAATGCTTGAAGCACAGCGAAGAGCTGCTGGCAAAACGCACGAAAGTGCTGTTTGAATGATTGCTTACGAGCCTGCTGGTGCCTACCACCGCTCAGTCAGACTGCTCTATCAAATCATAAACTTAATTATAACACACAGAAATACGAGCCTTAGGTCATTAATATGGTCAAATCGGGAAACTATCATCTCGAAAACAAGACGTTTATTTTTTCAGTGAAATACGGAACCGTTCCGTATTTTATCTAACGGGTGGCATCCATAAGTCTAAATATTCCTGTTACATTGCACAACCTTCAATGTTATGTCATAATTACGTAACATTCTGGCAAATTAGGCGGCCCAAACTGTTGCATATACACTGACTCTGCGTGCAATGAACGCAAGAGAAGTGACACAATTTCACCTGGTTAATATTGCCTGCTAACCTGGATTTCTTTTAGCTAAATATGCAGGTTTAAAAATATATACTTCTGTGTATTGATTTTAAGGAAGGCATTGATGTTTATGGTTAGGTACACATTGGAGCAACGACAGTCCTTTTTTGCGAATACGCACCGCTTCTGTCACGCCCTGACCTTAGTTCCTTTTTTATGTCTCAATTTTGGTTTGGTCAGGGCGTGAGTTGGGGTGGGCATTCTATGTTTTGTGTTCTATGTTTTCTATTTGTGTGTTGGGCCGCGTGTGGTTCTCAATCAGAGGCAGCTGTCTATCGTTGTCTCTGATTGAGAACCATACTTAGGTAGCCTTTTCCCACCTGTGTTTTGTGGGTAGTTGTTTTCTGTTTTGTGTTGCTGCCCCTTACAGGACTGTTTCGTTTTCGTTCCTTCTCTTTGTTATTTTGTTTAGTGTTCTGTTTTAATAAATATAACATGAACACTTACCACGCTGCTCATTTGTCCGACTACTCTTCATCCGACGACAAAAATCGTTACAGCATCGATTATATGCAACGCAGGACACGCTAGATAAACTAGTAATATCATCAACCATGTGTAGTTAACTAGTGATTATGATTGATTGATTGTTTTTTYTAAGATAAGTTTAATGCTAGCTAGCAACTTACCTTGGCTTCTACTGCATTCGCGTAACAGGCAGACTCCTCGTGGAGTGCAATGTAATCAGGTGCTTAGAGCGTTGGACTAGTTAACTGTAAGGTTGCAAGATTGAAACCCCGAGCTGACAAGGTCATTCTGCCCCTGAACAAGGCAGTTAACCCACCGTTCRTAGGCCGTCATTGAAAATAAGAATGTGTCCTTAACTGACTTGCCTAGTTAAATAAAGGATAAATAAAGGTGTAAAAAAATATATTTAAAAAATCGGTAAAATCGGTGTTCAAAAATACCGATTTCCGATTGTTATGAAAACTTGAAATCGGCCCAAATTAATCGGCCATTGCGATTAATCAGTCAAACCTCTAGTAAGTACAGGACAGTGGAGTATATTAATGACAGTGTTCACCTCAGGAAGTGGAGACACACCCTTACCCGCCTTCTCATCACCGCCCCCTTCACATGAAACACAGAGGATGGCACTGATCTCACACAAAGACGATACACGTCTAATTCACCGAGACAAGCTTTCCCAGTCTCCTACACCGAGACAAGCTTTCCCAGTATCCTACACCGAGACAAGCTTTCCCAGTCTCCTACACCGAGACAAGACAAGCTTTCCCAGCCTCCTACACCGAGACAAGCTTTCCCAGCCTCCTACACCGAGACGAGACAAGCTTTCCCGGTCTCCTACACTGAGACGAGACAAGCCCTAAGGGTATTGATCACTTCTACAGAAGTGGCCACTCCAATTGCCTGTAACTAACCACCTATCAGAGGCCTCCTGAACTACCCACCTATCAGAGGCCT
>NC_036866.1:2833688-2839120 GCF_002910315.2 Salvelinus sp. IW2-2015 | reverse complement strand
TAGTGATATGGATTACTGACAAAGCGTTTGGGCAAGACGATCTAAAGTTATGAGGCAGTCACGCGCGTTTAAACGAAGTACAGCTTATAAAGTTCTTTAGTAGAGCATACAAAAAGCTTTCTATAATGATACTTATATAGAGAAGGCCGGCTCCAGGCTCTCTCCCGACCAGAAAGGCCGGCTCCAGGCTCTCTCCCGACTAGGAAGGCTGGCCGCTGAGCCCTTTTCTTGGGGCTGTGCCGATCAACAATCATCCTCTTTTCCCCCCCCTCTCCTTTTCCAAGCAGCCTCTTATCTCTGCCGGAGAGGAGCAGGGGAAAGAAAAACTGGGTTGACATGCTTGGTTACCTCTGAAAGGCCAAACAGCAAACTGCCGCCGACTGCATTCCTGCACAGTCCACCACAGGCTGAGGGTCTGTCGGAAGGACAGCCAGGGGGACGGGGGAGGCATTTTTGTGTCCCATCCAAATGCTGACCTCTCCACTTTTCCGGTAATCACAGCTAATTCCACCATAGTTTTCTGCGTCCYAGTAAGAGCCAAGGATAGGGCTGTGGCGTACAGGAGAGGAGATGGGGGAGATTCAGCCACCTGGGGAGAGTCTAAGCTCACCTACCACTCTGCTTCTCTCCTCTCCCAAACCTCCCCCCACCCCCCCAGAGAGGGTCAGCAGGAGGAATGGGGATAAAGTCCACTGTAGTACAAACACAGCTGCGTCTTAGCACTGCCAGACCTATTGTCCCGAGACATGAGAGACTAGAGAGAGAAAGCGGAGGAGACTGTCATCCAGCTTTGATCATGGGGGTCCACCATACCATCACAAATCTCTGTTCACAATTCTGTATCAACATCAAAACCCTTAGAGAAGGTCAAAGAGCCAAAAGTAAAGTTTTCACAACATTTGCTTAAATCTACATTGTGTGAAGTAGTTTCCTACTTCCTAAAACAGATGTTTAAAAAAAAATGGCGCAATTAAATAAAAACGGTGAAGTAAGCGTGAAGGTTCCCTATGAAAAACTGTAACATGAGGACCTCAGGGGTATCCCATTGGCAACAGATAGGACTGGAGGAGCCGTGCTGAGTGACTCATTCTCTAGTGATGTTAGATTTACAGCAAAACTCCACAGTGCTGACCTCACACATCCAGTGAGGTCGCTGGTTTAGAGAGAGGAAAGATCTGGGAGGCTGAAGGGGCTTGGAGGAGACAGTCAGGAGTACAYTATCAAACCGTCACATATTAAAGCATGATTCAACCACTCAGATTATTTCATTAGAAACATGTGCACATAAATCAAACCCCCTGAAATGAGTSAAAATATCCCCCCAGTATGACAGTGCAGATCAAATGTTTAAAGATGGATTACAGCACTATAGATTAACAGTATCAAATGGTGTATTTGGTAGCACAGGTAGTGCTGGTATATCAAAAATCTTTCCAATATCAAGAAAGGGGACTCGTTTCGAAAAGTGAAGTTGAATCAGCCTCTTTTTCTAGTGAAGACTCCAACAGTCACAATCTCTCTTACATGCATTGGTGGGCTTTCCCCGGGGCTGTGTTGAGTTGCCGTGGTGACAGACTATTAGTAAATAGGGGAGGTTTGACCCCATAACCAGGATGCGAGGTTGGGATGAGTGGGATGGATGAGAAAACTTACTGTTCCCACAGAATCACTATCATTCTGATACAGACGGTCTTCTACTAGCAAGTTTTCCAAAATAGATCAACTGCTTTCAGTTGACCTCCCCAATCCTTGTTATCAACGGTTCCTTATAAGGCTTTCCCCACAACAACATGTTAGATTTTTCCTTTCATTTCAAAAGAGAAAAAAAATGTATACACACGAATACGTATATCACCTGTTTAACTTCAAAGCTCACAACCCTACCATTAACCACCAGCACTCCTTGTACAAAAGAGCACCTGTATTGGGGGAAATAACTAGTGCCCTCACTCTGCCCTCCCAGCTAAACACTAACCTGTGTTAGGGACCACACACACACACACACACACACACACACACCGAATGTTGATCGGCCGTTCATTTGGCGCTGCGTTTTAGGGACCACCTGCTGGTGGACGTCTGACTGCTGACATTTTCGCATTGCACTTGGTTTGCAAATTACAGCCCGCTCTCTGTTCAGAGATGCTAATACTCTAGAAACCCTGCTACTCACTCTGAGTAACAACCTCTTGATGTGGGATAGGTGAGAAGCTCAAGTCAAAACAGCCATGTGCATGTCTCTCTCCCCAGGAGCCACTCACTTCAAAAATATGTAAATAGTGCTGTAGCCAGGCCAAAGACACTGTCACTGCAAGCACGTACTGTATCCCTCCCACACAAATGATCAGGAGACAAGCATGTACTGTATCCCTCCCTCACAAATGATCGGGAGACAAGCATGTACTGTATCCCTCCCACACAAATGATCAGNGGAGACAAGCATGTACTGTATCCCTCCCACACAAATGATCAGGAGACAAGCACGTACTGTATCCCTCCCTCACAAATGATCAGGAGACAAGCATGTACTGTATCCCTCCCTCACAAATGATCAGGAGACAAGCACGCACTGTATCCCTCCCTCACAAATGATCAGGAGACAAGCATGTACTGTATCCCTCCCTCACAAATGATCATCACGCTGCACCTTGTCCGTCTCTCCACACGATCGTGACCAATGGTAAATTCCACCGGATTTAACTGCCTTCTTACAGTAGATATTGAATTGTTGCCATTATCAACCTGGTTCAGGCCTGTGACACTGAATATAGCTATATAAAGATTGAAACCAGATGCTAGTATGGTAATATTATATATATAATATATATATAAGTGATATTAAACACAGTAAGAAAAGGGGGGCTTGAACATCAAATAAAAAATCAGTTCAGAATTATCCACACAATAGTCGTTTTGTGTTTCCCTTGTGGAAGACCAAGAAACAAACAGTTGAACAAATGACCCAAAAATAGCCAGACATGGCACTTTAAAACATTTCACTAAGTATCCTCACTGAGGTTTTTGTTAAAAGAGTCGTTGGGTAAACTGTGGTGTGTTACCGAGACAAATGACAACTCCTTGAGAGAGGTTATAGCTGCTTTAAGAGAACCTCAGAACAGAACCAAGAGTTATTCTTCTCGGTGAGACTTGTGATTTCCTCCTCTGCTCTGCCACACTCAAGCATCTCTTTCCTCCGACTAATCGTCTTGGTGAATACAGGAGCCTTCAAACCAAAAGCCCTAGTTGCGGGGATTCCTCTCCAAATGTCAGTTACCAGGATCACCAACTCCTCTCTCCGTCCTGGACTAACTCCAATGTCCTGCTCATACTGTTTTTACTTAACTTTGTACGTGTAAAATAATTACAGTTCTTTCCGCATTCTTAATCGACCTCAATTGTTCAATATTGACTTTTTTTTTTTTGCCGGTTAGGGAATAGGCTGTACAAACAAAATTGGTTAAGTGACGATGTTAAGGAGCGATAGCTTAACCCTTTCAAATGGGGCTTGTATCACATTTTGTTAAGGTGTACTACGGATTGCATTTATTATGTATGACAATGCAAATGTAAAGGAGGATGCCACACGGTTCAAATCTCCTTAAGTAAGAGTGAAGTGTGGTATGCCTTAATTTCCAAGGTGTCATAATATTGGCTCGACTCTAGTGAGAATAGGTATCTCAATAATCCTCCCCATATCGTCCCAGTGTCTGTAAAAATAAACCACATCTCTCCTGGCGTGCCGTTGGCACAGAAACAATATTTCCATGTCGTCCCACTCGCTAGGCTGCTCCCTCAGAGTCGCCGTCTCCCAATGATCTCCCGCTAGCCTCTAGCTAGTAAGACCTCTAACGTGGCGGCTCTGTTGAATATGTAGAGAAGGTGACGTTTAAATATATGTCTTTCAGGGTTTCCTTGCAGCGTGCAGGTTTTTCAGAAATGAATTTGCTTGATACAATGGCTTCATCATTATCTCAGAGAAGTTAGAGAAAACACCTCTGTTTTACCAATCTGATTTCCAAAGGCTGGTGGTGATAAATGATTGACTTGCAAGTATGCTCTGTATGAGAGAAGAGAGAGGAACGTTTTAAGAATGTAGTTTGCCTGTTACCTCATACGAATCAAAAATTTTGTATTTCTAAAATTTTTTTTTTTTTTTTTCAATATATGTAAGTTCTGTCCCGTTGGAGCTTTCTTGATCTAATGATGTTTCTGTATCATGTCATTCTGTATTACTGTTTAATAGGGTTCTGTGTGGACCCCCAGGGAAGGATAGCCTGCTGCTTTTGCAACAAGCTAATGGGATTCCTGATGCCCAACACCTTTTTTGTAATTTCATAATTTAATCTTGTGAGCTGTCCCTGGCATTTTGGGTTTTTCACTATGTTACGTCTCAGTCCTAAATGCAGACCAGGCTGTTCATTTTTTCAACACTGACATCCAAATACTAACAAGTTTGCTCTGTAAACACTATGGTGCACTTTAGAAACACAACCACTATTTGTTATATCCAACAATGTTCCACAGAGCTTTAATAGCAAAATCGGATAATTTAACCTAAAATTAGATACCCACCTAATACCACACCAATTATCTGCTTTCTCAATCACCAAATGCTACCTCCCAAGACAACTGAATAGTGATAGGAGACTTCACTGTCATGACAGGCCCTGTTTCAAAAAACCCGTAAAGATTGTTGAGCTGACCAAACATTAATGCTCTTGCAGACCCGCAAGAGAAGTAACATGTAAAGAGTCTGAAAGTGCCAATTTGAACAATGGACTTTTCAACACCGAAGGCAGTAGATCTCCTGCAGATAAATCCGGATAAAGCAACCAAGGGTCCCCAGGCCCTTGTAATGACAGAGTTAGTAAATGTCACAAGCACACGACTACGAACTCTATGAACCAGACTGGTGAGGCTAACACCCTCAGTGAGAATAGGCCTGGATGAGCTAGGAGTATAGACATCTCATCCCTTTTCACTATCTTCGTGTGTCGACCCTTCTTCAGATGTACTGTAGCGCTACAACAGTGTGCGTGACCGTGGAGGTTTTTGGCACGTACAAAAACACCAACACCACAATGGAAAGCACCGGTTTCAACAATTCAAGCTATCTCCTGACATATCCTCCGTGAATTTCACTTTTTCTCAATGCAGTTTCACCTCTCCAGACAGCTATGGTCCTTCAACTTGCAGGTATGTCTTTAGTGTTGTCCAGAAAGCAGCTTAATGTAAAAAGACCATATCTCCTATTGTGTGCAGGCCATTGGGACCAAGATTCCCCTGTCCCTTCACAGTTTGTGGGAAGGGCTATAGTTGCTGGTTAGCCTGGTGTGACTGCCTACTGACTCTTGACGCCCATGAGCTCCTGTCTCAACTGATCATTTTGTTGAGGAGGATACGAGTACGTGGCTAAAATGTCTCCGCCGTCA
>NC_036866.1:2833572-2833663 GCF_002910315.2 Salvelinus sp. IW2-2015 | reverse complement strand
CACTGCTGACTAGCACTGGTCACTGCTGACTAGCACTGCTGATTAGCACTGGTCACTGCTGACTAGCACTGGTCACTGCTGACTAGCACTG
>NC_036866.1:2822640-2833547 GCF_002910315.2 Salvelinus sp. IW2-2015 | reverse complement strand
CACAGGACTCCATCTCGTTTAGGGACAATACACGGTGCAACCAGCGGTCGCCTAAAGGCTGGTCCGGCCTCTCTGCGCGCCACGGTAGGACATAACAGTACAATCGTCCTATAGACCCTGACCAATACAGTACATCGGTCCTATAGACCCCCAGTAGGACATCAGTACATCCTCCTATAGACCCCAGTAGGGACATACAGTAGAAAAAATCGTCCTAAGAACCAGTAGGACATACAGTACATCGTCTATACGATCCCAGAGGACAATACAGTATCGTCCTATAGGGCCCAGTAGGACATACAGTACGTCCGCTATAAGAACCCAGTAGGACATACAGTACATCGTCCTATAGAACCAGTAGACATACAGTAGCATGTCTATGGCCAATGGACATTACAGTACCTCGTCCTATAGAACCGCCAGTAGGCAATACATAATCGTCCTATAGAACCAGTAGGCATACAGTACACGTCCATAGGGCCCGTAGAAATACAGTAGCTCCTCCTAAGAACCCAGTAGGACATAACAGTACAGTCCTCCTATGAACCCAAGTAGGACATACAACGTGCATCGTCCTATAGAACCCTAGTGGACATACAGTACATGTCTATAGGGCAATAGGTTATACAGTACATCGTCCTATAGGGCGCCAATAGGTTCTCAGAACTCGTCCTTTAGGGCCCACAGGAACCTGTGACACAATGTAAACAGATTAGTGTTTTCTGCATTTTGAGAGATGTTTCATAAACAGGTGGTACATGCATGTGGTGTAAGCAAGACCTATATGACATTGGTAATGGGTAATATGACTTGGTAACTCGGTAATATGAACATTTGGTAAAAGGTAATATGACATTGGTAACAGGTATATGACATTGGTAACGGTATAATGAATTGGTAACGGTATAGACATTGGAACGGGTTATACATTGAAACGGTAATATGCGACATTCGGTAGCGAAGGCCGGCTTCAGGCTCTGTCGGTAATATGCACGAGTAATGGGTAGATCCAGATGAAAATGGCGCGGCGTTAACCCATGGTCTCTCCCGACGGAGGTGAAGTAGCCGGTCGACCACATGGCGGTACAACCGGGTATGTACCAGAATGAGGACACCTGTGTCTGGCTAGGACTACTCTCGGGTCCAATAGAACTAAAGGGAAGAGCTGGCCGTGGAGATATGACATTGTAACCCCTGTGGTAGTCTTTGATGGAAGTGGGTGAACCGGTGCAATAAACAATGCATACCACTCTTTGTGCCTCACTGTGGCAATATGACATCTGGTAACGGTAATATCGACATTGTACGGGTAATAGAATTGGAAACGGGTATATATGACATTCCGCGAACTCTTTCGAGGCTGTAATACCTTCTGAAATCATCTTCTGGTGGAAGGAGCAGGGGAAGAGTAAGAAAAAATCGTGAGGTATATGGGACATGAACTGGTTACTCTGAAAGGCAAACAGCAAAACTGCGGGACAGACTATCGCGAACTAGTCGGGTTGACAACAGATCCTACCAGGTAAGCTGAGGGTCTCATCGGATTGTAACGCCCAGGGGGTGGAATCGGGGGAGGCATTATGTTCATTGTGGGCACAACCATGGGTTTAATCAAAATGATATTTGACCTCGGTTTACCTAACTTTGGTCGCCGTGAGATAGTAATATGACCATAAGTCTAGGTTCACATCCAATAGTTTTGCTTGGCGGAATTCCAAGTAAGAGCACTTAAATGTGCATATGGGTTGTGGAGCTGTCGAGGTGAGTAGGTATACACATGGTGGTTGTAGCAAGGTTTTCGCCAGCTCGCCCATCTTCACTTGTGGGAGGTTGAGTCTATTGTAGCTTTCAACTTCTCTACTGAAGTTGCTGACTGTTAATTTACACGGTGCGAGTGTGTTGCTTAATTTATATTTCAGGTTGATCTGTTGATTTCAGGCTAACTCTGTGTCACATTTACAGAGAGATGGGTCAGGGAGGAAGGATATGGGGAGTGAGTAAATAAGTTCACCACGCATTGGTCCGACTGTTATGTATCGTAAGTTGAATATGAGTTAGTCTGACTTTACGCACGCTCCGTAATGATTCATGTATATGTGCCTGAGACATGAGAGACTAGAGACGAGTAAAAGCGGATGGATACGGTCATACAACGTAATGTTTCTTCTCTGATGGCATTTATGGCCGCGGTCCACTACAATATCCATATCATAAGGGAAATTATCTCTGGTCCACGTAATAAGATCTTGGATAGTGTTCTGACACAGTGGTCTAGAAGGTGACACTATAGATGGGAGAGTGGATAGGTGTTAGCAGCTACAAAGAGTAAATTTCACAATACATGTTGTTTGATTAAATCTACTTGTGGGTGTCTGTTGAAGGTATGTTGTGTCCTCTTAATGTCGTAAGGTCAGTCATAGGCGCATAGTGTGATGCTATCCATAAAAGTGTGTGTGTACCTGTGAGTCGGAGAGTGTCTCTCCCGCTAGATGAAATACTGGCGCAACAATGAGGACTCGGGGGGTGAATACGCCCTCATAGTTGAGGCGCCAACCAGAGTTTAGAGAGCTTGGGGCTGTAGAGCGAGAATGTCTGGAGGTCTAGATCATTAGCGTCGTATGTAGAGGTGTAAGTTGAGCAGCAAAACTGCGCGACGCAGTGTCCTGAGGCTCACATCAATACAAGCTGGGAGTGGCTGTTCTGCGTTGTTAAGCATGAGACGGGCAATGAGCGGTCTCATGAGGCTTTGACGGCGTGTCACACGGGACTTGAGTGAAGCACAGTCTAGTTGCGCCTTTATCAGTACAACACCGTCACCATCATTACAAAGACCTATCACTCTAACACTCTGGGCACCTACCTCAAGATTATCTACATGGTAGCAATTCACATATGGTTGCTCATCATAATATTGAGGGCTCCTCCTGAGAGGATTTGTGTAAATGTAGCAAAAAGATACTGCTTAAGACCTGGGGAATACCCCAGTATGACAGTGCAGATCAATTTTAACATGGTACAGCACTATAGATTAACAGTATCAATAAATGGGGATTGCAATATTGGATTAGCTCACGCAGTGTGTAGATAGCCTGGTATAAAACAGCATGCAAAATCCTTTTCGCGACAATTCGATTAGGATAAGAAGAGTGTGGGAACTTACCGTCTTTCGACCAAGTGAAGTTGAATCAAGGGCTCTTTCATCTTTTTCTCAGGTGCAGAATACGTTTCTCTCTGAGAAGCTCACGCGGCCATCTCATCTTTAGAGCGACTGCACCCGTCGAGCGCAAAAAACCAATGCTGCTCTCTCATTCTCTGGGGACTCGTGAGGAGTTGGTGTGCCCGCGTTCTGGAACAGAGTATTACTTCAGTATTAAGAGAGTGAAGGTCTATGTGACACCCGCATGTGACAAGCGGAGAGATATGCGAGAGGTTTGGGCGGCTGAATGAAGTGCGAGGACAGAAGTTATTCGCGAATGAGCAAGTTCATTAACTATATACACTTCGCTATCCACTACGCAAAACCCTTAATTCAGCTATCTCGCAGTACGGACAGATCGCAGTTGTTCTACGCGCTCATATGGGTTCAGAATATTTAACCAAAATAGGATTAGGAATCACCTGCTTTCTCAAACTATCGCCGTCGGTCCCTATTTCCTCCCATGGCCTACAGGTCACGGACATCAACTTTGTTTATCGGTATGTTAAAGTCGGTTACCATTATAAGCGCTTTCTACTCCCAGCTAAAGACATGTTAGACTCTATTTACGTTTCTTTCAAAGGGTAAAGAGTGAATGTCTGGATGCAGCGTAGCGTTGTGATTAGTGATGTTGATAGTTCGTCGGTTGTGTTTGAATTTGCGTGAAATAGCGCTTCGCTACAATCGCCTAGTGTTGTGTTGTGTCCGTGATTAACTGGCTGACGTGCTTAGGCGACTGTTGTGTCGCTTGTACAGTGTAAATGTGAGTGATAGGTGTTAGTTGGGGTGTGATATGTAAGTAGTGCTGTGGTGCTTCGCTACGTCCCATCTGCCTCCCTACCGACGTGTTTAGAAGAGCTATACAGTAGATGTGTTACGCGGGATCGACATAACACACTGCTACTAAACACGTGTGAGATAGCATTAGAACTCACCACACACGAACAGACATCGAATGTCAGTAGCAATCGGCCCGTCGACTTATCACCATTAAAACACCCCATCATTTGGCGCTGCGTTTTAGGGACCACCCTGCTGTGACGTCTGACCTGCTGACAATTTTCGCATTTGCACTTGGTTTGCAAAATTACAGCCCGCTCTCCTGTTCGAGATGCTAATACTCTAAATACCCTGCTACTCAACTCTGAGTAAACAACTCTTGATGTGGGATAGGTGAGAAGCTCAAGTCAAAAACAGCATGTGCATGTCTCTCTCCCCAGGAGCCAACTCACTTCAAAAATATGTAAATGTGCGTAGCAGGCCAAGACACTGTACGCAGCAGGTACTGTATACCTCACCACACAAATGATTGCAGGCCACGAGACAAGTCCATGTTACTTCATTAGAGTATCCTCTGATACTCGAGGCCTCATGCAAATGAGTGGCCGAGACAAGCATGTACTTGTATCCTCCCAACAAATGAATCAGGTAGACAAGCAACGTACGTAATCTTTCTCCCTCTACATGAATCAGGAACAAGCATGTACTGTTCCTCCTCAAAATGAATCAGGAGACAAGCCACGCACTGTATCTCTACAAATGATCCAGGGAACAAGCATCGGTACTGTATCCGCTCCCTCACAAATGATCGGGAGACAAGCACGTACTGTACCCTCCCTCACAAATGATGAGTGAGACAAGATGGGCGTCAAGAGTCAGTACAGTCAGCAACCAGGCAACACAGCAACTACTGCCCTTCCCCACAAACTGTGAAGACAGGGAATCTTGGCAGCCAATGGCCTGCACACAAAGGAATATCTTCTTTACATAAGCTGCTTTCTGGAACACAAAGCACATACTGCAAGTTGAATGGACCATAGCTGTCTGGAGATGAACTGCATTTGAGAAAAAAGTGAAATTCACGATATGTCAGAGATAGCTTGAATTGTTGAAACGCTGCTTTCCATTGTGTGTGTGTTGTACCGTGCCAAAACCTCCACGGTACACACTGTGTAGCGCTACAGTACATCTGGAAGGGTCAGAACACGAAATGGAAACAGGGCAGAGATGTCTATACTCCTAGCCTCTCCAGGCCTATTACTGAGTGAGCCTTCTCTTGTTTACCTGTAGCAACAACAACACCTAACTACGCAATAGCTTGAAAGTGCACGTAAGCGTTTGAGGTGTAAATGTAATTTCCAGTGGTATTACATGTAAAATTCTTCACGCTACTATTCACACACCTGCTATCCTTCACTGACAGAAGTTTCCCTGGCTAAAAAGGTTCAACGATCTAGGAAGTACAGTACAGGGAGCTCTTAGCCCTGGTCTCTGCATTATACACCTTCCAGTAGCAGATATGTCCTGTGTGACAACAAAAGTCCTCAGCATCTGTCAAATAAGGTTTACGACTTCTGAGGTAATCAGAAGAGTAGCACTGCCTGATAGCACTGGTCACTGCTGACTAGGCACTGCTGGACTGCAACTGGTCACTGCCTGACTAGCACTTGCTGACTAGCAACTGGTGCCTGCTGACTAGCACTGGTCCACTGCTGACTAGCACTGGCCGACTAGCAATGGTCACTGCTGACTAAGCACTGGTCACTGCTGACTAGCACTGCTGACTAGCACTGGTCACTGCTGACTACACTGGTCATGCCTTGACTAGCACTGGTCACTGCTGACTAGCACTGCTGACTAAGCCACTGGTCACTGCTGACTAGCACTTGGTCACTGCTGACTAGCACTGGTCACGCTGACGTAAGCACTGCTGACTAGCAATGGTCTACTGCTGACTAGCACTGCTGACTTAGCACTTGGTCACTGCTGACTAGCACTGCTGACTTAGCACTGGTCACTGCTGACTAGCACTGGTCACTGCTGACTAGCACTGGTCACTGCTGACTAGCACTGCTGATAGCACTGGTCCACTGCTGACTAGCAGCTGCTGATTAGCACTGTCACGCTGACAGCACTGCTGATTAGCACTGGTCACTGCTGACTAGCACTGGTCACTGCTGACTAGAGCACTGGTCAACTGCTGACTAGCACTGGTCACTGCTGACTAGCAACTGCTGACTAGCACTGGTCACTGCTGATAGCACTGCCTGATTAGCACTGGTCACTGCTGACTAGCACTGGTCACTGCTGACTAGCACTGGTCACTGCTGACTAGCACTTGGTCACTGCTGACTAGCACTGCTGACTACACTGGTCACTGCTGACTAGCACTGGTCACTGCTGACTAGCTGGTCCTGCTGATAGCACTGCTGATAGCACTGGTCATGCTGACTAGCACTGTCACTGCTGACTAGCACTGCTGACTAGCATGGTCACTGCTTGATAGCACTGCTGATTAGCAACTGGTCACTGCTGACTAGCAAACTGCTGACTAGCACTGGTCACTTGCTAGCAGTCACTGGTCACTGCTGACTAAGCACTGCTGACTTGCACTGGTCACTGCTGACTAAGCACTGCTGATTAGCACTGGTCACTGCTGGACTAGCACTGCTGACTAGCATCACTGGCTACCTCACTGCTGACTAGACTGGTCACTGCTGACTAGCAGTTGTTGTCTGGTGGACTGGTGCTACACTGGCACGTGCCTGACTAGCAACTGGTCACTGCTGACTAGCATGTGCCTGTATTAGCACTGGTCACTGCTGACTCAGCACTGTCAATTGTGACTTAGCACTGGTCACGCTGACTAGCACTGGTCCACTGCTGACCTAGGCACTGGTCACTGCTGACTAGCAATGGTCACTGCTGACTAGCACTGGTCACTGCTGACTAGCACTGGTCACTGCTGACTAGCGTAGAATTTAAACATCTGTCAGAGAAGGTATCTAAGAGGAAACTTACTTTGTTAATATTATATCCATTATCTCTTGGGTTGCAAAACTACTGGCAGTTTATTAAAGTTACCAGAATTTTTGGTAATATTGGTAAATAACAGGTCATCTATGGCAATCTATTTTAACTTAGGTAATTTATAATAGAATACAAATAATRTTTTAAGTATTGTCCATATTGTCCACGAGTTTCCAGTAGATAGACCATATTGTTCAAGAGAAAACATCCCGGTTAATGAAAAAAATACATCTAATTAACAATGGCATTATTTTCAACCTTGTAACACTTCCAACTATTTACTTTTTTCACAACTGGCACCAGTTTAGCGCTCGGGTTGGATGATATCCACATTTTCATACCGTCATACCATTTCTGTACCATTACAGGGTATACGGTAAAAAACTCATGTGCACACAAGGGGTGCTATTTTTAGTCTTTTTGTTAACGAACTCAATATACTTTAAAATATCTAAAAACCAGATCGAAATCGTGTATAAATGATAATGGACCTGCATTCTTCGTTTGTTGACTGTGTCCAGCTCACTAATAATCACCCAAAAGAAAGCTAGACAATCAGGGAGCATCGTAAATTCCAAAATCGATGGATAGAGGGCAAATTCTGACGGCAAGTAAATATAACACKTTTTCAGTGCAGCCCTCTGGACCTCGTTGTGGACCGAATGTGGGCCCCGGACAAAATTAGTTTGACACCCCTAGTCTAGAAAGAAGACATTGTTTCTCGAGTCAAGTCACAAACCAGGTGGTGCATATTGAAGTCTGATGTATGGAGCATATTTCAACATGACACAGAGCGGCACTGACAGGGCTTTCTTTCACTCYTCATACCATCAGACAATATTTACTTACATCACCTAGTGCTCTTCACATACAGTWCATTCCAGTCATCTCTTAAGTCACTATGTAATGCTGGCAATAAAAGATAAGATATTGTACTAATATAGACTACATTTATTTGATGATGTGTTATAATGTGTTATAATATTTACTGGTCTAAAGACAGTCATTTTACAAACAGACAGTTTACTGTTGCTAACCCAATATTTATGAGGTTGAGTCAAATTTGGACTGGGGTTGCATACCCACACAGGGAGGCATTCAACAGAATACCTACAAGATGGCAGTCTAATCAGGAAGATGTTAAGGCCAAGTTCTTATGTCTGTATAGACTAAACAAAAGTTAAACATTTTAGCTGCTTAGACACAACATTGGGAGTTTTAATCTTTGTTTAATCTTCACAAGGATCTGTAAATGCTACTGGATCATTCCAGAGCATATCAACAAGGTACTTGACATCTGTTTTACTCACTGACAATAGCAGTCATGAAGAAAGGCTCAACAGTGAAGGACAGACAAGCCAAATCAAGCCATTTGGAGAGAATGGAACTGATAATGGCACATTTAATTATTATTATGAATGAAGGTATTAGTAGTAGCAGCTGTAGTAGTTTGGCTTTGTATGTGTTTTGTCCCAAACTGTAAGCAGACCCTTATGTGTCTTCAAGCATAATGACAGGCATAATGTGATGCAGCCTATTCATACATRGCAAACAGTGCTCTTAGTTTCCACTGTAAACTTACTGGCTCACATGGATTCTGCCTGAAAGCTTGGGAAAACAGACYGGTACTTTCAGAAGCTACCACACAATTCATCACTGCTTGGCACCTTGATAAAAGCATCTGGCGAAAAGTCCAAGAAAACTACCATCCCCATTCAACAGTCGGTACTGTATATCGTTAACAATTGGGAGTATGAGTGGACTTCTATTTGCCCAGAAAAGTAATTGGAAATGCACTCACTGGCGCATTAAACAAACCATTTCATTTGTGTAAACGGGCATTACTGGCTGTAGTAGCTGTGTTTTTGGCAGAAGTATTTTGCATTGTGTACCCCAACTATAGGAAAATGTGTGTATGTTCAATGACCTGTTCTATTAGAGCAGTGGTTCCCAAACTGTTTATAGTCCCGTACCCCTTCAAACATTCACCCTCCAGCTCCTCCTCTAGCACCAGGGTCAGCGCACTKTCAAATGTTGTTTTTTGCCATCATTGTAAGCCTGTAAGCTGTCAGGCATTCCCTTGGCKGCAAGAGCCTCTCGGTGGATGCTGCAGTGTACCCAAGTGYCGTCGGGAACAACTGCTTGCACGCGCGTTACCACTCCACTATGTCTCCCTGTCATGGCTTTTGCGCCATCAGTACAGATGCCAACATGAGCAGCAGCTACGTTTGGCTARATACGGACCGTTAGTGGAATTCCTGCAAGAGAGTGCTTCTTGTGACGTTACTCCAAATAAATATTTCAAAAKATTTCAAGTCGTTAAGCTAATTAATTAAAGCCGTTTCATGCTACATACACAAGGACCGTAGATCGTCAGTAGGCTACTGTACATTGACTCTGATCACTTCTGCTGAGCGGTTACACTAACCACACATGGACTTGTTTTTCCTCCTCTAAAGCACAAAACACTTTAACACACAAGCTCTCAACTATAACCAGCCAGCCAGATGCAGTGTCCATTACATAGACTGCAACACGGCTAGCGTATATAACACGTTAAGCACACCTCAATGAAAATGTGTCTGTACTAAGAAGAACGTGGGGTGGGAAAGGGGAACATTCCTATGTGATGTCATAAGTGTGCTTTCGGGCCTTCCTTGTGAGCTTTTCGGCCCCGCCTCAACCCTCCTACACTCACCCCATCCTTCCCTCCCTCCCCCTGTCCCTTTCCTGTTGACAGCTCTGCACACTGGTCCCATTCTGGCTGTCCTCACCCCACCCTGGCCCCATTCTGGCTGTCCTCGCCCCACCCTTGCCCATTCTGGCTGGCCCTCGCCCACCCTTGCCCTGTCTGGCTGCCCTCGCCCACCCTTTGCCAAATTCTGGCTGCCTCACCCAACCCTGGCCCCGCATTCTGGCTTCCTCACCCCCACCCTTTCCCATTCTGGCTGTCCCTCGCCCACCCTTGCCCAATTTCTGTCCTGTCCTCGCCCACTGGCCATTCTGGCTGTCTCGCCCACCCAGGCCAACGTGATGTTCATCCAATTAAGTAGAAATGCCTTTTAAAAGCCTGATGCGGCCGCTGATGGGCCGCTTGAATCAACATAGCCCCTTTCACTAAGACAAGACCGCTTGAAGAGACATCACATATGCCCTTTCACTAAGACAAGAACCGCTTGAAGAGACTCACATAGCCCCTTTCACTAAGACAAGACCCGCTTGAGAGGACATCAATAGCCTTTCACTAGACAAGACCGCTTGAGACGGAGACATCACCAGCCCCTTTCACTAAGACAAGACCGCTTGAGACGGGAGACATCACATAGCCCCTTTCACTAAGCAAGACCGCTTGAAGACGGGAGACATCACATAGCCCCCTTCACTAGACAAGACCGCTTGATGAACGGGAGACATCACATAGCCCCTTTCACTAAGACAAGACCTGCTTGAAGGACGGGAGACATCACACATAGCCCCTTTCACTAAGACAACCGCTTGAGACGGGAAGACATCACATGCCCTTTCACTTAAACACAGACCGCTGAAGAGACAATCACATAGCCCCTTTCACTAAACAAGACCGGCTTGAAGAGACATCACCACTAGCCCCTTCACTAAGACAAGACCTCTTGAAGAACGGAGAACACACACAGCCCCTTCACTAAGACAAGACCGCTTGAAGAGACGACATCACATAGAGCCCCTTTCACTAACACAAACGCTCTGAAGACGGAGACATCACACAGCCCCTCACTAAGACAAACCTGCTTGAAGAGACGGGAGACATCACCACTAGCCCCTTTCACTAAGACAAGACCTCTTGAAGACGGGAGACATCACAGACAGCCTCTTTTCACTAAGACAAGACCTCTTGAAGAGACAGGAGATGGCTCATCCTCCT